>NC_056725.1:1967782750-1967840379 GCF_019279795.1 Protopterus annectens | reverse complement strand
AGGCAACACTTCTGTAATTATTTTTTTTCAAAATTATTGTTAATAATCTTATTTACATCTTGATATATTTTTATTCCAAAACATGTCAATTAATTTCCTTCCAATGAAGATTATATTTATTTTAAACTTCTTATCTAGTAACTGATATAACAAAGTTTCGTTTTTATTATTATTAAATTTTAGCAGTGATACTTCTTGAAAATTGTAAATTTCCTCATCTAGTTTATTAATTAAAAATTTTAAATCTGTTTTAGTTAGAAAAATTGAATTTGCAAAAAGCTGTATTTTAGATTGATAGTCCTTGGGCAGGATTCACGAAGCCTCCGTGTAAGAGTTATAACTCATACACGGAGGCTGCAGAAGCAGGATGTCAGCATGCTCTGCATATTAATGAGAGCATGCTGAATCACACTGAAGGCCAACACGGTCCGTGTAAGACAGTAGGGGGCGTGTCCATAGGCCGAGCCCTGTAAGCAGACACGACCCCAGAAGAGGAAAAGTACCCAAAGGAAACACCCACGACAGAGTCCACGGAAATGTGAATAAACAGAACACAACACATGCCCCCACAGACTATGAACAGAAAATAAATATAAATGAACAAGTTATAAGTTTTTTTTTAAATTGTAAAGATGTTTAACCGTGAGTGCGCTCGTTTGCGCGGGTGTGCCCGTAGCGCAGCTACAGTTAGCAGTCAGTGGGAAAGCATATGAAAACTAAATATGCAAAATAAACCAGGAAGCACTAGTGTAGCAGTAGAGATGCTGGCTGTAGAGTAGGCATTCATGGTTCGAACCCCCACAACACCAATTTTTTTTTTTTGCAAAATAAGCAGGAAACAAGTCCCTGACAAATATGTAGACATAAAACCACAACTTATGTAAAATGTAATGAAATAGCCCATTTATATTGAAGAAATGTGAGGTAACAAAAAAATAAAACATGCCAGATGTGCCCATAGATGAGCTACAGTTTAACAGGGTGAGTGCATCTGCCCGTAGATGAGCAGTGATTTAACTGGTGCAAAATGAGTGCCCGTAGCTGAGCAGTGGTTTAACACGCTATATCTATGTGCCCCTAACTGAGCTGAGCGTAATATGCGTGCCGATGGCCAAATGAGGCTTAAAGCAGTGTACCCCATTTGTGCGGAGCTGCGCACCGCGCAAACAAGCTAACCAACGGGCAACGTTGAGCAAGCCGTATCAAAACTGCCTTTACACAGACACACCCCTCAGCATGTCTAGACAGTCATGAAAAATAAAAAGCAGTGGCCAGGTTCGAACCCAGGATACTATACACCATAGTCAAGGTACAGAACCACTAAGCCATGACAGCAGTATCTAGAAATGCAATAATAGCTAATATATAGGAATGAATACAAACTACAACATGACAATGCAGGTTTACTGAAGTTGATACAATTCCAAAATGGCCAATCACAGATATGTGCGGGAAAAACGGACTATATAAGCCCCATAGGCAGGAATACACAGCATAAACGATTGTAGAACAGACCTGCAGGCAGAATGTCAGGAGTAGGAGAGGGTAGTCGCTTTCGACCACCATGCTTCCTCAGGGGAAGGGAGGATGTTATGCATGTACATACATTTATTTTTCTGTAACCCAGCAGATAATTAATGCTGAGAGACATAAGTTTGCTGTACTGGTTACTGCCAGGCTCAGAGTTTGATCACACTGCAGCTAAGCTTCACCAATTACATGCATGATCATTTCTACTGCCATATTGTACGGTACAATTCAATGCATTATATAGTATTTTGCTTCTAAACTGGCACTTCATATGTGTTTCTATATATATTTTTCTAACAACATCCATCCGGCCATATGCATGTTGTTCCATCCTTTACCTTGACCGTGTGTATTTGGCCATCCAGCAATGCTACTCTCCACATGTGATGTCCCACCTTCCCCTTCTGTGCCTGTGGCACCCTGTTAGGACGTCCTGTTTGGTAGGCACATGTTCCGCTATATGTGTTTGACTTCTCTGCATAGCTAATCATCGGTGCGGTGGTTCAACAACCCGACTTGTCCACATGTGTACAGTTATGTGCACCGTGGCGTGTGCAAACCTATATGGTTTGGACGGGTACATACCACATGCGGGAGGTAGGCATTCTGCAGACACATTCACATGCAGCCATTTCCATATCTGTACCTGAGGTGGGTTGGTGACATGTGGGGTACATATTTGCCCGCGTGGCACTGCCTAGCACAATACTTCTTACCACATTTCAGGTATGCCCATTGTGTGTAGGTGTGTAGCTGCACAAGGATGCTAGCTGGTTTGGGTGCACAGGCGTACATGGGTGGGACTTACATGCTACAATGGGGCTATTGTGTATTACATCTGCATATATGGGTTCTGCTTCTGGATATTGCACTTAGACATACGCCGTCCTGTGTATGCGACAAACACGTTGCTGGTTGTGGGACATGTTGCTATGCACATGTTTGCCTGTGTTTAAGGTATCTTGGTTCCTTCCTGTTGTTATGTCGACACAGCTACCTGGCTGTGTACTCTCACTACTGCTTGTGACCATTATGGTTGACACCTTTTCCAATGCCCATAGTGGGACATCTTTTGTGGAAACATCGGATTTTGCAGGACAACACATACCCACAGCAAGTGGAGTTGACAGAACTTCACTTGTTTGCCATAATATACGCTTATTCTGTTAGCATTTGGGTTCCTTATTCAGTTTCTTATGCCATGTATGTGTTTCATATACAAAATATATGTTTTATGCTACTATTACAGGTATATTGCGGGAATATTTTTGGCAGGAAATCTCAGGTCATTTGCCAGTTTTTCGATTTTTGGCGGAACACAGCTGTCCAATGAGGGACTGTCCATAGCAAAGTGGGACAGCTGGTAACCCTGGTGACCATGCCCATGTCGCTACTGGGGTTGCCACCTTTTCCAGTGGCCAAGGTGGGACATTTTCGGGACTCAAATCAGATTTTACAGGCCGACACATACCCACGGTCACTATATAGCATAGAACTTCACTTGTTTGCCTAAATAAAAGCTTATTGTTGTAGCAGTTTGGTTGCTTATTCTGTTTCTTGTGACATTTAGGTATTTCAGTTACGGAAATAACCATTTCATGCAACCATTACATTAAATACGGGATATCATTATGTCCTACAATCTTAGCACATTTGCCGTTTTTAATATTTTTTATCGGGACACAACTGGCCATAGAGGGACTGCCCCTCGCAAAGTGGGACAGGTGGTAACCTTAGTCGCTACTGCTATGTCGGTGCGGCGCGCTGACATGCTGCGGTACACCTTCTCTGGGTATGCCCACTGACGGTGCATTGCGGGACAAACACGGTGTTACGCGTATCCTTTGTTCCTTGGACGGGTACACTTAGGGCTTTGTGGGTTGTATTTGCTTCTCCATTTTGTTGGGACGGGTACTATGTTGCATACTCTACGTGCTTTTCATTCTGCACAGGCCCTGGCTGCTGCCATTACTATTATGGGCGGACCGTGGCAGTCAGCACATTAGGTTGCTCATCGCCTGCCGGCTTAGCCACGCCTCCGGACGCATCCTACTTGGGCTCACTCACGTACACTACGCACGTGTCTGTGGTTGCGGCGCGCTCTCATTACTATGCATATGGCGCTACTACACCGACTATTCACTGCACCGCCGGCGCAGGCCTTACACCGGCCTTGCGCCGAGCTTCATGAATCCTGGGCCATGTTTTGTATGACTAGAATCTTTAATTGAAGTTTAATGTTTTGAAACTGAATTTTTAATGTGCTGTTTATTTTATGTGGAGTTTTCTCCCCCGGCCTCTACTGAAAATGGACAAATATCCAGTTAGACTAGCCCGGTCAACAAATGTAAAATAAAATAAATAAATAAAATCTATTTTGTCACTCTGAATTATGCTGAAAATGTCACTTTTATTTACCAAAGAAAAGGATTAATGCATTTTTCTAATTTATCACATTTGATAAACATAAAAGAATTTAGTATAATCTGCTCCTGAATGGTTTTCCATTAACTAATGTAGCTTGATTCTATCCAGAGGATAATACAGTTAAAATATGCAGTGCAATATAATAAGATTCTACATCTGGGAAGATAATACCACCATGCTTCCTTAATCTCATATGATTTCTATAAGCAATTCTCAGATTTTTCGGATACATTAAGAATGAAGTTGATATTCTTTTCCATTTTCTTTAAAAGTTTTTTTTGGTCAGGAATTAAAGTTATTGAATTCAATATATATATATATATATATATATATATATATATATATATATATATATATATATATATATATATATATATATGTATATATATATATATATATATATATATATAATCATGGGCAATATAATCATTTTACTAAGTACTAACCTATCCCTGAAATTAAAAAAAAAAATTAATAAAAGGCAACACTTCTGTAATTATTTTTTTTCAAAATTATTATTAATAATCTTATTTACATCTTGATATATTTTTATTCCAAAACATGTCAATTAATTTCCTTCCAATGAAGATTATATTTATTTTAAACTTCCTATCTAGTAACTGATATAACAAAGTTTCATTTTTATTATTATTAAATTTTAGCAGTGATACTTCTTGAAAATTGTAAATTTCCTCATCTAGTTCATTAATTAAAAATTTTAAATCTGTTTTAGTTAGAAAAATTGAATTTGCAAAAAGCTGTATTTTAGATTGATAGTCCTTGGGCAGGATTCACGAAGCCTCCGTGTAAGAGTTATAACTCATACACGGAGGCTGCAGTTAAACGGAGTGATGTCAGCATGCTCTGCATATTAATGAGAGCATGCTGAATCACACTGAAGGCCAACACGGTCCGTGTAAGACAGTAGGGGGCGTGTCCATAGGCCGAGCCCTGTAAGCAGACACGACCCCAGAAGTGGAAAAGTACCCAAAGGAAACACCCAAGACAGAGTCCACGGAAATGTGAATAAACAGAACACAACACATGCCCCCACAGACTATGAACAGAAAATAAATATAAATGAACAAGTTATAAGTTTTTTTTTAAATTGTAAAGATGTTTAACCGTGAGTGCGCTCATTTGCGCGGGTGTGCCCGTAGCGCAGCTACAGTTAGCAGTCAGTGGGAAAGCATATAAAAACTAAATATGCAAAATAAACCAGGAAGCACTAGCGTAGCAGTAGAGATGCTGGCTGTAGAGTAGGCATTCATGGTTCAAACCCCCACAACACCAATTTTTTTTTTTTTGCAAAATAAGCAGGAAACAAGTCCCTGACAAATATGTAGACATAAAACCACAACTTATGTAAAATGTAATGAAATAGCCCATTTATATTGAAGAAATGTGAGGTAACAAAAGAATAAAACATGCCAGATGTGCCCATAGATGAGCTACAGTTTAACAGGGTGAGTGCATCTGCCCGTAGATGAGCAGTGATTTAACTGGTGCAAAATGAGTGCCCGTAGCTGAGCAGTGGTTTAACACGCTATATCTATGTGCCCCTAACTGAGCTGAGCGTAATATGCGTGCCGATGGCCAAATGAGGCTTAAAGCAGTGTACCCCATTTGCGCGGAGCTGCGCACCGCGCAAACAAGCTAACCAACGGGCAACGTTGAGCAAGCCGTATCAAAACTGCCTTTACACAGACACACCCCTCAGCATGTCTAGACAGTCATGAAAAATAAAAAGCAGTGGCCAGGTTCGAACCCAGGATACTATACACCATAGTCAAGGTACAGAACCACTAAGCCATGACAGCAGTACCTAGAAATGCAATAATAGCTAATATATAGGAATGAATACAAACTACAGCATGACAATGCAGGTTTACTGAAGTTGATACAATTCCAAAATGGCCAATCACAGATATGTGCGGGAAAAACGGACTATATAAGCCCCATAGGCAGGAATACACAGCATAAACGATTGTAGAACAGACCTGCAGGCAGAATGTCAGGAGTAGGAGAGGGTAGTCGCTTTCGAGCACAGAGGTGGGGTGTTGAGGAGTCCAGGTACATGGCCTGGCTCCTAGTCCACAATCATGAGGCCCAACTCATGCAGGGCCAGGTCCTCTGAGGAGCATACAGGGCTGAGGCGTGGGACCGTTTGGCTCATGATCTCACTAGTGCCACAGGGATTCCAAGGACTGGTGAGCAGGTCCGTCACCACCATGCAGACCTGAAGAGACGCAAGCAGGACCAACTGAAACTTTGGATCCAGGAGGCCCGGCAAACACCCAACGCCCCACTACTGAGTAAGTAACATTTAATTATGTATGTAAAAAATTAAACTAGCTGATATTATGGAGATGTGTATTCCAATATTACTTCATTTATATTACAGCTGCAGGTGTCCGTTCTGTGAACTGCAGAGCCTATGGCGATAGGCTGGTGCGGTTGCACCACCAGGCAGGTCAGTAATCCACTACCAGTAACTGTAAAGAAATATGAAAGTATGACAGTCAGCAAAAGAGTGCAGTGTAGTCAGTAAGGAATAAAATCTGCAAGTAACAGTGTGAAAGTGTATGTAAGTATTGCTTGATTACAAGAGTTTTCAGCCTGTAAGTGTAACCTAAACATGAAACTGTCCGACATATATTCTGAAATAAAAACACCCTGCCTGTAAGAAAATAGTACACAACCTGCAGCAGGCTGAAAAGTATAGCTGCAGAAGATGATGAAATCACATGTGTGAAATATATCCCTGTGGAAATACTGAAACATGACAGAAGTGAGACTACTGGAAAGGATTGTAATAACTACTGTTAAAACATGTCAATAAAGCCTAGAAGTACCATCCTGAATAGTAAAATGAAAGCAAGTGAGAGAGTGTGAGAAAGTGTCATGAATCCAGCAATACAGTAGTAATAACCCCTGAATAAAGTATACTGCAGTCAAGACAGAATGAAATGCATGTGAGATTCAAAACCAAACAGCGAAATATGTTCAAAGTGTTGCTGCATGTGGAATGTGTATCCCAAAATCTGGATATGTTGCTCTAAGTCTGAAATACGCAGATAGGATGATTGTCTGATATACCAAACATCCACACTTGTCTACAGCTATATAAAGCAAAAGTAGCAAGATGATGTAGCTGAACAAAGCTAGATAGGAATGTGTATGAAGAACACTAAAGTGTATATTGATGTTGCAGTAACAGTCCTATCAGCAAGGTGAAATAGTTATCATATAGGGAACTGTAGTTAGAACAGTAGTGTGTATATAACTGTAGCTATTAGAAATGAACAGCATATCCATTGTTATTCGAAGGTGTTAATATTACTTTCTTTACCCCACCCTATAACCACATATAACCCATTCCACGTGAAAATGGTATGTGCAATCACAATTAACACCCCTGGACGTTTGTCCTGTTGGGTCATATATATTTGCATGTCCGTTGATGCATCTGCCCTGTTCATACATCCACACCTGATGGCCCGTTGCCATCAATTAACCCTGCATGTTGTTGGACTGTGTATTTCTGTTCAAATTATGCATGTGTTATGCACGCTGTTCAATGGTGTGAATATCTGGGTGTTTGGTTAATGGGAATACTAATGCATGCTGTTACAACTAATTGTGAATGGTATTATATGTCACTAACCCAAACTGTCATGACATAATGCAAAACATAGGACGACAGGGAAGGCGGGTTCCAGCGGACCTACCTCTCCCACCTCAGCTGGCGAGTGCACCTGGCACTAGTGCCGAGTCGGGACCCTCCTCCGGTGGCCCTGTGCCACCTGCGGGTGGAAGCGCTGCAGGGGATGGGGCTCGCCCCCCCTCTGCAAGTGTGGCCGGAGGAGATCCACCACTCACCCTCCGTAGCGTCCGGACTGTGGTGCATAGGGAGATTCGGGACTCTGTCCTTGAGCCCCTACGCCAGCTCAAGGCACGGGTGGCGCAACTAACGGGCATGCCTGTTGCCCCGCCTACACAGCCCCCAGCACAGCCCCGTCCTGGGCAGTGAAGGAACAGTGGCAACTGCCTATGGGTGGGGATATCAGTTCCACTGTTGCCATCTGTGGGCTCATGGGCTCTGGATATCCAAACCTCCGTCCCCGTCAATTGTGTAACCCCCCCACATGTGTCATACACTGCCCCTGTATGCGTCTTGTTTGTCTTGTCTGTTTACCTACCCAACCTACCTCCCCAGCTGAACCGACTTCCTTCACCTGACATACCACTCTTACCTGAAAAAAAAAAAAAAAAAAAAAGGGCACTCTGTACCCACAAAAAAATTACGCCCCATACATAGCTGCCCATTCTGCACACATGTCCGCTGGACATGGAACCTATCAATTACAATTGGCTGTACAACAAGTATTATTGTTGTCCTGACACCTCTTTCAGGGGTGGAAGGTTTCAAATGTCACACCAAATTACATACATATGCACAGCTGTTGCTGATGAAGAAATGGGCAGCTATGGGCCTTACCTACATCCCTCCTGCACATCCCAAGCTTGTTTCCCTACTGTCTTACCCTCTTTGTGACCCCTTTTCACCACTTTCCTGTCTCCCCATTTTCTTTTCTTTCAAAGAAAATAGCTGGTGTGCCAGAGTAAGCACTGTTAAGTGGTTGTAACCGGGTGTCTTGTGAGCTAACTGCCAGTGCGCATGCGTGAGCTCCGCAAACCAGCGCTAGCCGGTTACAACTGCTTAAAAGTGCCTTAGTCACTGTGATTGACAGGTCCTGTACTCAGTTCAAAAGAAAAATAAACTCCCACTGTCAGTCCCGAACCCAGGACCTTGGAAACACTAGTCTGTACAACCTACCACTAAGCCATGACTCTTATACAAAAACATTGTGCTAAAATAAATATAACATGTAAAAGTAGGGATGAATGTAAAGGGAATATAGGATTTGTAGTACACAAAGCATGTCATTTAAAATAAATGTAAAAACTACTGGATTTCCATAATAGTAGTGTGTGAAAAGAAACAGCCATGCTAGTTGGCAGCCTGTAGATAATAATGTCAGTTAAAGTACATAGATATATGTATGCATATGTATATATATATATATATATATATATATATATATATATATATATATAAATATATCTATATATAGTTGTAGGAGTCAATGTGCATACACACTTGCTACAGGGAACATGAGAGAGGAATGGAGAATTGTGAATATACAACACAGCCTGAAGCATGAGAGAGATACTAACCTTTACAGTCACAGAACACTGTCCACAGCATACCAGCATGGTCCCCGCCCTCACAATCTGAAAGGGCAATGCCTATCCCACATACCCTTTTATAGCACTGACCTGAAATCACAGTGAGAACTGCAATCAGTACACAACTGGCTGTATGCAATTAGCAAATGCTGGCTTACAATTGGTGCAGAGGCCATCACATGGACCTATGCAGATACCTACAAAAGCATCCAGTGCTAACACTCCCACATGCAATACATTCATTGCATTGTCTGTAAGCAGACAGAGGGAGAGTGAGAAGTGAGAGAGAGAGAGAGAGAGAGAGAGAAAACAAAAAAAACAGACACTGTGACTCTGTAACCTGAAGCTGTCAGCACTGACAGTAGCAGCAGCAAGCAGAAGCTGTGGTAACGCAACCAGCTGCGACAAACAGAGGTAATGCAAAGTAGCAGGTTAATAGTGTGCATACTGTGAACCCTCCAAATGTGTCATAGGTCTGTATCCATAGGTATGTCCATGTGATATGTTGTGTGTACGTAGTTCCACCAAAAGGGGATGACCATACATCACATGTCAAGCAGTCATAGGCCAGGATCCTGGCAGCATGTGTCTGTGCGTTGGCCCAGCAATGGCTGTAGTGACTGCTTTGAAATGTCAGCCAGGCCCAAAAGTCAGGATCAGCCCATCCCAAAGGCACACTGGCTGGGAACAAGTGTCTGCAGGTACCTGATGTCACTGCATATGCATCCCATACTGCATAATTCCATAGCGTAGCAGACCAGGCCCGTTATGCATATGATGTGGTAATTCCCAGGGTCAGTCGAGGTGCCCCCTTAGTGTTGTGGGACCACTGTTGCTGTATGCCACTGTCCAGGTACATATCCTGTAGCATGGCCAAGATAAACTATCAGTGTTACATGCGGTGGTATGTCCTCTCAGAGTGCCGGTAGCACACATCCAGGGGGACCACAAGGTCACAGTGATGCTGTGTGTTCTCCTCTGCTGAGGGCGGCCCTCACCTGGACATGTGCGATGATAGGGAGGTTACATCCAGCTGGGATAAATATTTCTAAGGTGGGGGAGAAGGAGGGGGGATATGTGCACTGAACATGTCTGCAGGATTGTTGCCAATATGCCTGTGTTTGGTGAATGTTAAGTACGTGTGGATTAACACAGAGCATATCTGAGGCATGTGGTCCATATGTGTAACATAACTGAAGAAGGCCTTGTGGTCATCCATAGTGTTTGTGTCCATTTCCCTCCCAGAGTAGGCCGTGGCTGTTGTTATGATGGACTGTAGCGTAGTACCAGTGCTGACCACAGATGCCTACCCTTAATGTGAATGTGCTCTGTCCTGCAGTAGCCTCCTGCTATTGTTATACAATCTGCCTCTGTCTGGGGTCCACCGGACAGGATGCCTAACCTTTGTGCATAGGGTCTGGGTTAGACATGTGTGTGCAAGTGTCATGCAATCCACGGCATGTCCATGGTAAGCATTTGCCAAAGGGTCAGCAGTGTGGCTTGTGGCTTCCACTGGCCCAGTGTGCTGCATGGATACCATCTCAGTCCCAGCAAGTGAATAACTGTCTAATCACATACATATCAAAGTAGTCTACTGTGCTGGTGGTGGTGGTGGGATATGTATATCCAGGCTGAGTAACGTCTGTCCACATCACAGTAGTGGACGGTGTCCCACATACAGTAACTTGGGATGAACCCCCAGAGTGAGGTTGTGCATTGCACCTTTCAGTGTGTGCTGACCGATGGGGCATGCTACTACGTTGTGTGGAATGTGGCAGGTATTGTTGCACAGGTGTTGGCTGAGCACTGATATCTGGCCATGTACCTGTGTATCCACCATGACACACACACATGCAACATATGGGAGTAGTAGTATATCACTACACATGAGTATCATGTATAGTATGTGTGCCATATATTGCTGACATGGTCTGCTGATATCCTGTCTGTGTTCTCTTCCAGGGAGATGCGCGACAGCATAACCCCGCCTACTCTGTGGCAGAAGATGAGGAGATCCACCAGAGTATGACATCCTGTTTTCCCGCACCAGTCAGAATCAGCAGGAGAGGGCCACACTGTGGCAAGACCTTGTCCGTAGGGTAAATGATATTGGCACGCATAACAGGACATATGAGCAGGTACGACATCACTGCAGTGATTTAATCCGAAGTGTCCTGCAGCGTGCATCAGATATCCACAGGCAACAGGTCGCCACAGGAGGTGGGTGGCCACACATCCCCTTCTCACCAGACTGGAGGGGCTACTCCTAAGTGTTGTGGCTCCAGCCCCAGAACACCAACAGCAGTACACCTGCATTATGATGGAGGCTGGTTCCACACAGCAGCACGACATGGAGCGTGCAGGTAATATGCCATATGTACACCTGACTGTTCTGTACACTGTATCATATGCAATATCAATGGCACAGATGTGCCCACTGACATTAATCTCATCATTTCTGCAGGTCCTTCCAGGGTTACAGCGAGACAGGCCATCCATGCTGGTGAGTGTGTTTAACATAACCTATAATAGTCCTGATAATGCTAGTAACAGTAGTGTAACTCAGTAGTGCTCTGTGTGTATACTGCAGGGTGTGCATGTGTGCATGTGTGCAGGTGTGTCTGTGCCCATGTGTGCATGTGTGCAGGTGTGCCTGTGTCCACGTGTGCATCTGTGCATGTGTGCCTGTGTCCACGTGTGCATGTGTGCATGTGTGCATGTGTGCCTGTGTCCACGTGTGCATGTGTGCATGTGTGCATATGTGCATGTGTGCCTGTGTCCATGTGTGCATGTGTGCATGTGTGCATGAGTGCATGTGTACACGTGACCATGTGTGCATGTGTGCATGTGTGCATGTGAACACGCAGCATGTGTGCATGTGTCCATGTGTGCATGTGTCCACGTGTGCATGTGTGCATGTGTCCACGTGTGCATGTGTCCACGCAGTATGTGTGCATGTCTGCCTGTGTGCATGTGTGCATGTGTGCCTGTGTGCATGTGTCCATGTGTGCATGTGTGCATGTGTGTATAAGTGCATCACTGGTAACAATGTCTGGAGACTGTAAACTGTGTTTCCTGTCTTCATCCCACAGGTTCTGGGGCTGCTCTGGTGACCTGCAGCAGGGAACCTGAATCCTGTGCCACGGCTACTGGTATTGATGATATATGTGTAATGGTACAGGAAGGTGTGTCAGGGTCTGCCATTGGTCAGCCAATTGACAGTACACAGCTGTCAACCCCATCATTGCGCACAGTCATCCTGCCTGTACATCCTTTGTCACCATTGTCCCTAGGTGATGGACAGGATACAGCGGGCATAGACCAGGGTAATGTGGTACCTGTGGCACATGCGTCCCCACACAGCAGCCATGGGCAGGGTCCTCCAATGGTACCACACAGACAGTTGCCCATGGGTTCTCGTGGGAGCATCCGTGGGCGTACTGCCTCTGGCCGACGTGCCCAAAGAGGTCTGTCAACTTCAGCTATGTTTCGGACTGTCATGCAGGCTCAGTCACGTATGGAAAGGTACACCAGACAGGGTCTGAGGGAGCTCAGAGCATGTCGCACAGCCATGACAGACAGTATGCGTGACATTGCGGATGCTATCCGTAACTTCACCGATGTCATAGACAGATGTTGTGGGGATATATTACAGCAGTTCCACAACCAGATGTCCATGAGCCAAGGCAATGGTGGGCATCTGCGGCGTCGACGTGGCCGTATGCCGGCAGCGGCAGCAGCTGGCAGTCGGCGTGGACGACAACAGGCTCGCGCACGCCCCCATAGCGCCAGCAGCAGCCCCAGCAATGCTGGGTCTGTGCTGTCATCGGAACGCCCCAGGAGACCACGTGCACGTGGCTCTGGACAGTCCCAACAGGGACATGTGTCCAGTCAACTCACCACCGCTTCTGATGACAGTACCCAGTCCGGCTTTGTACTGGATACGGTCCGTAGCACCCGTGTCCGTGCACACAGACACTGATCTGTATGGCCTGCCAGGTGCAGTCTGTGGCTGTCCACAAACCCCTGTATATGGCAGCCATGAGGTGGAACTGTGTGCGTGCATACACACATGCGAAATGTTAACACTTAGGGCAACCACATACACGCACACACTGCACCAACACTGCCCCACCCTGTACTGCTGCCCCTCACCAACACACATACACACACATGTCAATTGGTGGTATCAGTGGCTGACTCAGGCATACCTAATCCACACCCTGTGCCTATGATGACACTGTGCCACCTCCTGCAATCTCCAACATCATTGCGGGAACAGGTAAACACGTTGCTGATGCACAGGGTGACTACATCGACGTGTATTAGTAGTATCATGTTGGTAACAGTACAGTGTGCTGCTATGACTGTGTGTGTACCCCAGCATGCCTGCTGTAGTAACTGTATGAATGTCCTGAATTGTTATCTGCACCCATAGTACATACCAAAGTATAACAGCTGCACATAATTGCATGCCGGTGGTAAGGTTGTCAAAAGATAGCCGCATACATGGGTAGCACAGGGGGAAAGCTAACACAAGTAGTGATATGCAATGGTGGACATGTACAGTAATGGTGTCAAGATGCCCACAACGACTATGCCATGTGGATGTTCACGCATCTAGATATGTGTGCAGTACCAATGTAGTCCAGATCACAAATAAGTATGACATAATATCGGTTCTACCATGGGCATCTGTGCTCCGTATTCCTGGGTACATGTTGATAGTGCCTACATATTTGCATTGTTACTTACTGTTATTGTTACCCCTTCTTTGTTGTATAATGCAGTACTTCCAGCCCTGTGTACTGTAGCTTTGTTTGCATGCATGTTCGCTTGGGGTCCCCTGGAACACTGCTTACACCTGCAATACAGAGTTACAGTGCTTCTGTAGACTGCTAGTGACATCTGCATAGCGTACCATATGTATGCCAACCTTACACATGACAGAACGTCACTGTCTGTCCTGTACACATGTACGTTGCCTGTGACACATTGCACACGTCTTACCTGGCATTTACCCACGTGTGCAGTCATATATGTCAGTGCTATGAAACAGTGGCAGTCCACCCACACATACACACCTTCAGTATGTTGTTCCCCATTGGCCCTATGTGTTGGTACTCACCATGGCAATCACACTACTAGGGTGGCATGTGCAAAGGTAACCTGTGAATTGCCTCTATGGTCCAGTCGTGGTTTATGTGAGTCATGTGTCATTGTCACAGCTGCCACATGTATGCAGTCAGCCATCACCCTTGGCCAGGAACGTACAACACATGTGTGGGATGTCACCACACAGCCAATCTGGCAACTGGTCTCTCTGAACCCAGTAATGCCCCTGAAGATGTTCCTGATAGCTTTGACCAGTCCTTTACTGAGACATTGCAGGTCCTAGCTAGCCATCTACCTCCTAGCTCCCCTGGTCCTGAAAGCATCACCGCTAGAAAACTACTTGCGTCCAGCTGCCAACCAGTCGCCACTTCACTTCTCCATACCTTGATTGTAACAGTGAAACCCACTACACTGTCTGCTGATCAACTCCCTGCCGAGTACCTATCAAAACCAGATGATGCTATTGCTTACCCCGTCTCAAAGGTAATCAAAGGAACCATGTTAGAATCTAACTTTCCCACCATCTGGAAAATGTCATATGTAATCCCACTTCACACAGGAGGCAGCTCTACTGAAGTCTCCAATTATAGGCCAATAGCTATACTCTCTCCACTTGCAGAGATTATGGAAACCTTCGTCATAGACAAGTCATGCACCACCTAATCCAAACTCGCATTATGGCAGACACTCAGCATGGCTTACATCCTCATCACAGCACTACGTCAGGCCTCCTAGCCTTTACTAACACCATAAGCCATACTCGCAACATTAATTATATATCCACAGCCCTCTTTTTGGATAACTCAAAGGCATACGATATGGTTGATCACCAACTTGTACTCCACACCCTGCACAGACTGTCTAGATACTGGAGCCTTCCAATGGTGTCAATCCTACCTGCATGGTCGACAGCAGACCGGCCTCTGGCAGAACAAACCCTCTAACCTTCTACCTAACACCCTCAGAGTACCACAAGGCTCTATCCTAGGGCCCTTGCTGTCCTCCATCGTCATTAACGACCATTATACTGTCATCCCAAAAGTCAGCTGTATCCAATATGCTGTATACTCTACACTGATCTGCTCAGCCACATCTCCAGTAGAGTTATGGTCAGCTACCCAGACCACCTTTAATACAATAGCAAACTGGCTTTCTGAACATCGTCTGATCCTAAATCCCAATCAAACTAAACTGCTGTTATTCCACCAACACGTAGGTCTACCACTTTCACTGTTACCATAACATCAACTGATGGCACAATAATCTCCCCTGACGCATCTCTGAAACTATTAGGTGTCATCATAGACAATAATCTCATATGTGACATACATGTTAACCAGATTAGCAAAGCCATCAATAGAAAGCTAGGGTCACTTTACAGAATTAAAGCCTTCCTAGCCCCTCCAGCTAAAGGTGCCATAGCTCGCTCACACCTTGTTTCAGCCCTTCTGTATGCATCCCCTCTACTCTCACATATGAACAAGACTGTCCTTAACAAGCACTTGATTTGCTACAACCACATTGCCAGGTTTGCCACTGGCCCGCCTTTTAGGACACATCATTGCATCAATCTAAATCAGCTTGGTTGGCTTGCAATACCCAGCCTAATACAGTATAACCAACTGATTATGGCCTATAAAATCCTCTATAATCCAGACAATACTCCTGCACTTAAATTATTATCACCCCCTATAACAATCCTAGACCGCTTCGATCCTCTAAAAATGTACTACTTCAAACTAGCAAGTTTAATAACACAGCTGGTGATTCTCTCTTTGCTAACCCTGTAAGTAGATCCTGGAACTCATTTCCAGCTGATATTACCCCAATGTCCATCTTAGGTCATTTAACAGTAGACTCAAACAACATTTGTCACGTAACTGGCTATGTCAATGTATCAAGCCTGGCTAACTCAAATGTGTAACTTCTGTGAACCACTTTACTGTGTAATTTCAATTTAATCCTGGCTTGTGCTCAGGTCTAACATTAACCTGTGGAACATGTTTGACTTGCTTACTTATGTAATCTCTGTAAATAATCTGTTTGTACTATGTAATGCTAGTATTCTGTAATGCTGTATCTGCTACCCTCGTAGCTTGTCTCCACGGGCCTCCCCTGGAAATGAGCATGCATCCATTTGGGCTATCCCAGTCAACAAATGTAGGATAAATAAATAAATCAATACAATATATTACAGTGACGACAATACCAGTCAGACATTGACACACACTGACAGCATGCTGAACACACTGGGGCATACGTGGGGACTCAGACTAGCAGCCTGCCTGGGCATCACACACCTCCACAGCTGGCACACAGGCATATGTTCTGTCGGAACAGAGCACATGCCACACATGGCACGCACATCCCCTGTGCCACACACCCACAGCCTGTAGGGCTACACAACACACCTGCTACAGACGTGTCAGGTACCTGTCATGTGTGCTGCACTGGGGTCCCACTCAACAGGCTGTATCTGGTGAAGGTCACAGTGATATGACTCAGGGGCACTATGGTCCACCACAGCACACATGCATACAGGTCAGACAGAGGCATGGACAGATATGACTCACTCATTGACCATGCCAGTGTGGCTGCCTGGGACATACCTCCGTGGACTATATGATAGGGAACATAGAATGGATCTCTCATCATGTGGCACAGGCCAGTATGAGCCTGATGTTGGTTGCCAACATACCCTCACCAGGTATTCTACCACTATATGTGGGAAGGCTGTTGTATGCCTACATTATGCTCAGTCTCCACTGTCATTAATAGGGTATCCACTGGCTGTCAACGTGTGCTTACATGCTAGGAAAGCCACATTGATGTGCACGGGTCATCTTGCATGTGACACCCATGGCCCGATGTATAATGGCAAGGCTCCTTGGTACACACATACTGCCTTATGCTGCAGGACATGGTTTACATAGCGACCTCCGTGGGTATCACACAGGTTAGGACACTAACAGTGCTGCTACACAACAACAGCAGTGTACACTGGAAGATGCATGCACCAGACACTGCCCTCAGCACGGTGAACTGCAATGTCTGTGCAGTACCGGATGCATGATTCATGGCTCACAGGTGTTACCCATCACTGACAGGTTATGCCCCATACCATGCCTGTCGTCCCCTACACATGTAACACACATGGATAGGGGGGTGGTATCCCAAGGTAACACAGATACACACACCTCCAGGTTGTTGGCACAGCACAAACCATCAGGGCCTACTCATGTGCAGCTGACAGTGTGTCGGACTGCCATCTGGTTCATAGTCTGGCACACACAACCCTCACATACACAGGAAGACCACCTATCCTCCATAACAGCACCGGCAATATGACAGTCTCATGAACTGTGTTTATAAGGCCGTACTGCATCCAGCCGAACATTGTGTGTGAGCATTACTGTAGCTACAACACTCTAGTTGAAGAGTTCACAGCATGTGGTCACCGAATTGCAGTGGAATGACATGTTACCACTACCACAACAGGTGGGAACATGCAGCACCTGTACATTGACTACATGTACACTATATGGCCCAGAACAGATGTGTATCCCCTGCTGTAGGTCTTTCACCATAGACAACCACACTGTATAGGGACATACCACGTGCGGACCCTGCACAGTAAGACACAGTCATATTGGTATACATTGCTAATACCATTTATCCACATGAAGCATGTGTCAGACATGGTAACTACTGCAGGTCACAGGTATTTATGTGTATGTGTCACACACATACATCATGTGTGCAATGCCATTGCTGGGTTAGGCAATGGCATGCATTGTTATGTACAAACACCCGCACAAGGTCATACTGTGTGACACAACCACACGTGACAGTTGTGGGTTACCAAAACATGCCTATCTGTACTCTGACAATGGTAATAGACACAGTAGCAGAGCACACTATTGACATTACTAGCCAACTAGCCCTGTTTGTCTGTGCTGATAGTGTGGTGACATCCCCTGTGTTTACTGGGGGAGTATGCAGCATCTGGTGTATTGTAGTATTTGCCAAAAGGATCTGTTCCCTCACACTTGCATTTAAACACACCCTACTACCCCCACACACATGCACACTTGCCATTTGCAGGATTTATTCCCCTACCTACCTAAGTCATGACACGTGAGAGGGATGCATTAGCAAAGCGCACTGTTCGGTTTACTAGATAGTTCCTCGTCTCTGGCTATACTTATAGGGTGCTGACAACATCAGTACTTTGAAAGGGTAATGTGCATCAGGTAGTGTGATCACCTGATTGCCAAAACTAACATGTTGTTTATACGGAAATGCACACACACAAACTCCCCACATGCAAACACACACACACATGTCATTTACAGGTTTCAAACTCCTACCTAACTACATTACAATACGCAGGGGAAACGCATTAGCAGAGCACGCTATTTGCATTACTGGGAGGCTTCTCTTCTCCTGCTGTACTTATAGGGTGCTGACATCATCTGTGTTTAGAAAGGGGAGTGTGCATCCTGTAGTGTGTTCTCCCAGTTGCCAAAAGGAAGATATCCCTCATACATATCTCCACACACACAATAGCCCCACCCCATCCAAACACACACACTTGGCATTTGCAGGATTCAAATCACTACCTAACTATGTTATGACACTTGAGACAGATGCATTAGCAGAGTGCGCTATTCACATTACTGGGAAGCTTCCCTTCTCCTGCTGTACTTATAGGGTGCTGACATCATCTGTGTTTAGAAAGGGGAGTGTGCATCCTGTAGTGTGTTCTCCCAGTTGCCAAAAGGAACATTTCCCTCATACATATCTGCACACACACAATAACCCCCCCCCCCATCCACACAGACACACTTGGCATTTACAAGATTCAAACCACTACTTAACTATGTTATGACACTTGAGACAGATGCATTAGCAGAGCATGCTATTCACATTATTGGGAGGCTTTTCTTCTCCTGCTGTACTTATAGGGTGCTGACATCATCTGTGTTTAGAAAGTGGAGTGTGCATCCTGTAGTGTGTTCTCCCAGTTGCCAAAGGAACATTTCCCTCATATATATCTGCACACACACAATACCCCCCCCCCAATCCAAACACACACACTTGGCATTTACAGGATTCAAACCACTACCTAACTATGCTATGACACTTGAGATGGATGCATTAGCAGAGCGCGCTATTCGCATTACTGAGAGGCTTCCCTTCTCCTGCTGTACTTATAGGGCGCTGACATCATCTGTGTTTAGAAAGGGGAGTGTGCATCCTGTAGTGTGTTCTCCCAGTTGCCAAAAGGGACATTTCCCTCTCACACACACAAACCCCACTCTCCCACACACACTGAGCATTTGCAGGATTCGAACCCCTACCTAACTATATTATGACTCTTGAGGGCGACGCATTAGCAGAGCGCACTATCCGAATTACTGGGCATCTGTTCTGCACCTGTAGTATTTCTAGGGTGCTGACATCTTCATTTCCACAGAGGTTTGTAGATGTCGTACTACCTGTCAGGTGGGGGATAGCATATATATGCATTTGCAGCCACCTACATCAGGGTCAGATATGCACATCGCACTGGCAGGTTATGTTCTATACCATGCTTTGGGACCACAGGACCTGTAACACACAACACAACCAGTCCAGCACACCACACCCACATCCAGGACACACACTTAGCTTCCCTGGGAACAGTGCCAGGATATGCAGGTATTCACATGCACCATTCCAGTTGTTAACATCAGGTACAGGCATATTGTGTGTGAGAACTACTCAGGCCTCTACCACTTTACCCTACCACCACTACAATTTGTGGGTCCATGTGCTATGGCAGAACCACACACCACAGCCACATGGGTTAATACATATTGCACCTGTCCATCTGCAACGTGGGTACTCACTGTTCCACACCAGAGGTAGACCACCATTGTTGATACCTGCCCATGTCCACCTTTCACTGGGCATCCATATCTCATCTCCACCCCCAGGCAAGGTTGTCACTGCACACAAACTGTGTTTAGCACAAGCAGACTCTACACTTGTGTAGACTGGGGTGGATGACTTCAGAGGACCCATGCTGGAGGACTATACTGGCCACTTAGCATAATCCTTGACACTTGCATCCTATGAGCATGTGTACAGTTTGCATTGGTCATGCTATCCCACATATACCCATGACTGCTCCACAACAAGACACCTGTCAGCTGTACACCGGCCATATATGCACCGTTCAACAGACAGAGCGACCTACTACATTGCAGAGCTGTAGCCCAAAGAGGGAGGACATCTGTGGACGGTTCCAGCACAGCACTTCATTCATACATACTCATTACAACACAGTGTTGACAGTGAAATCGTCCAGAGAATGCAGGTAGGGCTACCCTCAGTCTGTTATTGACGGACACCTACTGTCAGAGATCCTCAGCAACCCTCTCACAGCACACACCGACAACATGGCTGTGGCTTAGCACATTCAATCCCTGAGACCTCCACGGTGCCCCTGCTTGACAGAGGCACAGCTCACTAGCCTCACATGTCGCCTTCTGTGGCCTACTTTACAGTGGCACGGTAGCCTACTATCCTGGGGATGCAGATGCCAAGCACACTCTGGCTGAGCTGCCATTCCCTGGGGCAAGAAGCCTAGTATTGACCTCTACACCCATATGTTCAATTGTCGGATGCACAATATTTGTTGTGCTGTTCTACTGTTTGCAAGTCTTTATTGCCATAGCATTCCCTGTTCCTATGACCAACTTGTGTATCTGTGGCAGATGTTTGCATATGACGGCGATCCACTATATCACTTATGTCTCTGTGGTCATTTACTGTGTGCACTGGGCTGATTGCTGTGTTGTGGTTGGTTCGTGGACTGACACGTACAAATACCAGATATGTGTGGCCAACTGCTACACAGAGATATGGCCTAAGTGTGTGAGCATGCCCAGTTCAGCCTTTCCATGGCATGTTGTCTGACATATGCCTCATTTATCAAAGTGTGCGAGCATGCCCAGTGTGAGCTTTCCATATGTTGTACTCTGAAGTCCAACACATATTTGGGTGTGTGTGACCTTCATCATTATCACACGTTTATGATTGTGTGCTGGGTGTCATGTTGTGTACTAACTGGCCAACTGCTTCGTGTCTGCCACAACAAGGATTATACTGTGCCTGCAGGAATTGCATGGAATACTTTGCAGACAGTTCTCAACATACTTTCATAATGACCTAACACTGTAGTACCGTATAGTGTACTGGTTCGATATTTCACTGTAGTGGACAGTATCCTGGGCTTTAGTCCTATCACTGCTTGACATCTTCATAGTGAGCACGAGAGACTGTGTAGGGGCCAGTTGTGCACATATGACCATGTTGCAATATATTCAGATATGGACTACCTACACCAGGCTCGTCCAACATTGCTAGTGTATTCCACAACATGGGTGGACATTGGCAAACACTAGCGATGTTCTGTAGGCCATTGCTGATGGTAGTCACAGGGTGTGTTTGTCCTTCGACACACATTGTAACTGGAGTTTGCCATTACATATGTCATGGTTGGTATACTATGCCTCTGTCTACCTCTGACATAACAGTGATACCCAGGGTAGCCTACCATCTCCCATACACTCATCAGGATGCCTCTTAAGGGGTGTCGATATGTGGCACTCTGGCTGACCTGTACCAGGAGTTTACTGCAGTGTGGGGGTGCCTTCTGTGTTATGGATCATTCTGTACAGCTTGTCCTATGTATGTCAGTGCTGGGGTTCAGGTCTTTCATGTGTATAGCTCACTGCCATTCAGATTGTACAAGGTGCAACATGTTCATTCATTCCAGGTTGGACATGGCATCATACATCAGGCACAGCTTTCCTGTAGCCGGGAAGGATGGCAGTGTGTGGGGCTGCAGTTTGTTTACTCAGGCAACACATGGCATCTGTTCAGGCTCTTTGCTACCCCTGGTGGGGTACTGTTGTGGACTTTACAGTTGTTGGAGGTGTCTGCTGCGGAATATCCCACAAGGGCTATTGTAGTCAGTTGTGATGCTGATGGAGGGTGGCTGCAGAGCCAGAGTGATTTCCCCTTATCTACATCTGCCAGCCTCCATGTTTGGGTGGGTATATGGTACATGCTTCTGCGAACACTACAGACACATGTTTGTCCAGTGCAGGTTATTTATCACCTTTTGTACCCAGGTCTCACATTACATGTTAGGTGCCTCATGGGTTAACACCTGTGTGGTATTTTGTGGGCACTTACTGTATATCCACAGTGGTTGTCTATACACATTTCTGCGATTAGCTTGCTGACTTGGCTATGGCTACAGTTGTTTGTTTGTGGGTGGCCCTTTTGTGGGTTTCTTGTGTCAGCTGGTGGTCGGATACGGTGGGCTGTTTGTACTCCTCTGCATACATGCTCAGTCACAGTCCTTCCATGTTGGCCTATGCCTATGGGACATGTATACAGAACGGGGGGGGGCAAAACCAGGCCTTGTGGGATGCCACTCATATCCGCTTTGTAGTCTGGCATGGATGCAGCATGTCTGACCATGTCAGTTCTGTCCTTGGTCTGCTTTGCATCCCCTCTACTGACATAGGGGTGTATATTTAAGCTGGTGAACATATCCATACTGAACACATACGGTATGGTCTAGAAGCATGTGCACGGTCCAGCTACGCTGTGTGGACCACATAGCCCTCATCACTGACCTTAATGACTGCTTCAAATGGGTCAGACATGTTTAGGGGCCGGTTCTGCAGTTACAACAGCCACAGTGTGTCGGGTCCGGTATCAGTAGGTCCACATTAGCCTTCTGTCTGCGGTACATACTGATCCTTTCCATAGCTGTGCAGAACAAGCTTGTCAGGATCCTGGGGTGTTAGTTTGGAGTATCCATTCAGGCAACCCCTTTGTTGTGATGGACCACTGTTGTTGTACACTGCTCTTTGGGTACATACCCTGTGGTAAGGCTGACATTGGCCAGTAGTGTGATTTTGCATTCCATTACTCTTGGGGTCCATGTTGGCCTCAGCACAGGACACCATCACATACCTTTGCTGCTGTGTGTTCTGCTTTGCAGATGATGGCTGTTACCTCAGCATCTGCAATGTCAGGGGACCATCTGCTGGGATAGGTATTTTGCACTCGGGGGGGGGTGTTTCCACTGCACCTGACAGGTTGTATGTTAGCAATATGTGTGTGTGTTTGGTATGTTGTTTGTAATATCTGTGTGATTCGGAGCATATCTGTGGATGCCCAACATGGTTCCTACCATCAGTTGGGTAAGCCTTGTGATTATCCTTAGTGTCCTGTACGTGTTGTATCTTCATAGGTTCATGGGTTCATAGTAGGCTAGACACCCTAGGCCATTGGTAAGCCTAGCTAGAGTGTGTGTGTCTTTCGCCACCCCTTGCTATGTTCAATTATGGCGATTTATGAGGTTCTTCACTGTGCCTCTGTCCGGTCGTGACACAGTGGGGACCCCCAGTATACATGTACGGTCATCCATCCACTTGGCAATATTCCTGTTGAGGGGTGTCAGTGAGGGGCTCTGCCTACCATGGATTGGGATCCTGTTTCTGGGTGTGGGGAGCCTATGGGTTATGTATCTGTCCCTCCAGCACATCTTATTTCATTATGTGTTGAGGTTGACATCTGTGACTCTCACAGCTCCAATGGCTTTGATTTCCTGTGGTGTAGCATGTCCATTACTCCTGTGTTGGACATGGCCTGGTACAACAGACATACAATGCCTCTGTGTAGGCAGTGTGTGACTGCAGTCAGCTGGGGTGTCTACAGCCAGGCAGCATATGACATATATTTTGCACCCTTTATCCTGTTGGTGGGGTAACTATGAGGTCTTCCAAACCGCTGCAGGTGTCACGTATGGTACATCCCATATGAGTCATTGTACTAGATTATGGGTCTGATAAGGGGACAGTACAGCGGCACAGTGACCCCTGTTGATGTTGGTGTGAATCCTTTCATGATACGGTGTCCAGTATCAACAGTCTTCATAGCCACATTGGCATTGTGGCTGTCACATGACAGATTAATGTCGACCTGTGTCCCTAGGTCCCTGATGACTCCTTGCATACATAATGGTTTGACACCTATGTGGTACTTTGTGTACCTTGTCTGGTATTTGGTAGGACATCCATACTGTCCAGTGTCTTCGGATGTCTGGGTGGGGTTCTTGTGTGTGAGAGTGTGGTCTGTCGCATGCTACAGACTGTACAGCAGTTTTGACTACAGTTATGTGCACATGGGTGGTGTCCGCTGCTTTGTGCATTGTCAGTTACCTGGCTATATGGGTGTCTGTGCTGCATATGGATACTCCCCCTCCTTTGATGTCTTGGTGTAGGTGTTGGGGCCATAACACATGGTATGTGGTATAGCCTAGTAGTGCTGGTGTGGTATCACTAGGCCTGCAGCAGGCTTCTGTCACTGGACAGGCATCAATGTTCTCCATAATGGGAAGTGCCTCAGGGGCATGCATATTGCAGTTTACACATCTGGCATTGGGCAGCATTACCCTTATGTTTCCTACCACTTATGTTTTCAAGGGTGGTGGGTAGTCTTTTTGGCCTTGCCTACATACGGCTCTATGGAGGCGGCAAAGGCCTTATCCAGTATCCAGATGCACACAGGTAACAGCTGACAGCCACCCCTGTAACAGCAGCATGGCTTGTCATGCTTGACATCTCAAGCAGACACACATTACACCCTCTTAGACTGACAGCTGTAACTGTGCCAGCTGTTAAACATGAGCATTCTGTGTTTGTACTGTGGCATCATTCTTGGTGAGGGTTGGATGCTGCACACAGCCAGTGTCATCCCGCCCTGGGGTACATACTCGGAGGGACCATACATGTCTCATTTGTTGTTGACCAGGGAGGTACATCTCAGGTAATTCACCCCAGCATGGACATTGAGTGCATCATATTCCTGCTTGCTTTGGGGTGACCTGCGTACTTGTGTTACGTGGCATTTTGTGGCTACCTACAAGCAGCTTACTCTACCCTTTCCCTTGTTCAGTCTGGTGAGTGGGACAGCTGTGTTTCTGCCTATACAGACACCTATTACGACTGTATCAGGCATTTGTTTCTCCTTCGGGCCTGTGACTGTTTGGCACACCAGCTTTGCGTACTATTCGTTGCATGTGCTATGTTTGAAGGTTGTGGTTGCTTGTGATCTACTTTGGAGGGGTCTGTTGGTGTGGTGTGTTTGTAATTGAGGCCTCCGGGAATATTTGTCTGTGTTTATGTGTCTGGTTTACAGTTGTGGTATGTCTATGTGGGACTGGGTTTGTGGTGTATGTGGTTACCTTCTCCTCCTGACTAGTGTTGACAGTACTGGCTTGTTGGAGCTCAACCTCTGCTTTGGATACATGGATACATCTATCACATATGTTTGTATTTATTTGGGGGTGTTGTGGTTGTCTGTGTACTTGGTACTGGTGTCACATTGCCTCTGGATTCATAGGTTATACTTGTTGTGGCTGGACTTAGTGGATTGTATGTGTGGACATATGTTGTTGCCATACTACTGGTCAGTGATTACTTCCCTTTTTATGTTTGCTCTATCATGTGGTATCTTCCTCATTCTCTTGCATGGTTTGGTAGTGGCTGGAGCCCAGCATGCCAGATGTCTGCGTGTATGGCATTGTGTGTTGTTGTTATTCGTGATTGCATGCTCCAAGCATTCCTGGCTGTGTTCATGGAATGCCTGTATAACATGTTCTGTGGTGTGTCCCATGTTCTGCACTTGCACAGGGCCTTTTGTGGATTCAACATCGGTTTTGAGGGCTGCAACCTATACTTTACACATGTTTTTCACTGTGGTATTCTGGGCAGGGACTGGGGTCGGGTGTGTATTTCCAGTGTGCTTACTCTATGGTCTTGTCTTACCAGTGAGGGGTACACTTCTCATCTTGCCATCCAGTACACATGTTGCTGATTATCACATCCAGTATGCTTACCCCTCTTGTGGGGGTAGAACATTGTTCCTGGGCAGTTTGGTTTATGGAATTTGGGTAATTTTCCCCTACTGTGTTGGTGCTAGTACGATGCTACCGGTGTATGTCTGGGTATTTTCAGTCGAGCAATATAATGTGGTTTGGGGGCTTGATATATTCATGTATTCCGACATAGGCCAGGTGATGTTCCTGGTATTAGGACAGTGGTCTGCAGCAGGCTATCTACTGCGAGGCAGTTTTAGCCATTGGTATTTGACCATGGCTATTCCATGCTGCTTCTTGTTGTGGTACCAACATGGGGGTGTGGTTATCCTTGCCATTTCTTGCTAGTCACCCTCCTTTTGTAGCTTTTTCCATGTTTTGCGGCTGTACAGCACAGTATGAGGTGTGACCTGGTAGTGCTAGGGTGCTGCTGTGAGCCTTGCCCAGTTCTCTATTACAGGACTGGTATCTACATTCTCCTTACTGTGTGCGTTTACACTGCACACATCTTGCTGTTTGTACATCTGTCATGGAGTAGTATTACATCTAGGTTCCTATCCCTTGTAGAACCTATGAGGTTGGGTGTGTGTTTTGCGACTTACCTATTCAGGGCATGTTGTAGGTACTGACAGCCTTTGCCAGTATCCATGGGGCATGGCATGCTAGGTGCATGCCACCCCTAGCAGGTGGTGCATCATGTCAAACTCCGCATATCTTCCCAGCCTGTGACACATTGGCTCCCCTTTGACTGACTGCATTACTTCAGCCGATTATTGTACTTGATCTTCTTGTCTTCATAGTGTGGCATCATGCTTGGTGAGGGTGAGATGTTAGGCAGGGTCTTCATGTTTGCATATACTAGATGATGTTACATTGCTTGACACATGGCAATCATGCCTCAGGTGGTGCTGCAGGGCTGCTTCTGTCGGATGCACATACTACACTCCCTGTACATGTTTGAGAGCAGGTTGTGTCATGTTAGGCATCCCTGTTACTATATGAGTGAGTCAGAGAGGGGTATCATTCCCAGGGTTCCTACTGTGCCAGTGTATGTGCTATGCGTTGCCTCTTTGCCAAGGCCAGGGCATACTGGGCACGCCTCCTTCTGCCTACTGGGGCAGGCTCAGGTTATTCCTCCTCTGAGTCACGCTCTGCCTGTGATGGCCTTGGCAATGGTGGGGGGCTGTTTGGCCCGACCCTATGCTGGTCCTGCTGCAGCTGTTTTCGCAAGATCATATTATGTAGCATAGCGCATACCATGACAATTTGGGTACATGTAGTTGGTGTGTACTGCAAGGCTCCACCAGATGTGTCCAGACACCGGAACCGTGACTTGAGCAGCCCAAACACATGCTCTATCACATTACGTGTTTGTGCGTGTGCCTCATTATGGCGTTCCTGTTCAGGTGTGTGTGCGTTTCTGATGGGTGTCATCAGCCATGGCTCCAGTGCATAACCTGCATCCCCCACTAGCTGTCCATGTGGGATGTCCCCATTGGCAAATGTCTGGTACAGCTGCGTCAAATGCCAGATGTGGGAATCGTGATAACTCCCAGGGCAGCCAGCACACACATTCATTATTATGCCCTGGGCATCATACACGACCTGGCAGTTGATGGAGGGGAAGCCCTTGCGGTTAATGTAGGCCCTACCCCGCTCACCTGCTGGTGCTTTGATGTGTATGTGCGTGCAGTCTATAGCACCCAGTACCTCAGGGTATTCCGCTATTTGCTGGAAGAGACGCATATTGCTGGCCAATACCTCACGGGCATTGGGGAAATATATATGATCACCGACATGTGCTGATATGGCATCCAGGAACTGATGTAGTACCCTGGAGGCTGATGTCTGTGATATCCCCATCATATCGCCAGTTGGTCTCTGGAAGGTACCTGTTTCTAGTATTCTTAGGCCAACACATACCTTGGTTTCCACTGGGATGGGTTCCCCTCTGTTGGTTCTATGTGTGAGGCGTGGCCTGCACAGCTCAACAATCTTCTGCAGGAGCTCTCTGTCCACTCTATAGCGCTCTACTATCTCCAGCTCATGTAACCCGTGGTAGGTGACCATGGGCCTGTACACTCTTCTCCGTCTCCTCACTGTGGGTTGTCTGGCACCATCTGCATTGTCACCACCCTCAGCAAGTCGCCTATGTCTCATTATGACAGCTATGACAGCCCCTAACATTTCTGCTCTGAGTTCAGCTTTTTCAGTTTTCACTTCTATTAGCTTACTCCTGTCTTAATGGAAACATCCTGCACTACTTTTTGCAGAGTTTTAAGTGCTGGGCTGGGCTACTATTCTGCCTGTGTAATTGCCTGCTTCTAATTATTTTCACCTGCTAGCTTCAGCAGTTATCCCTGCTAGCTTCCTATTAATTCTGTTTCTTCCTTTTTCCTTTCTGTTTCCTCAGGGGGTAGCAACTTGCATACTATCTGAAACACGCTCACAGTGGCTTACACGCGCGCACACGTGCTTACACGGTTAAGAATCTACTTATTCAGGTTTAAACGAGCGTACACACGCGCAAACACCATTACACGTCTGCCAACAGCCTCCAACATACTCAGACTGCCTTACACACGCGCACACCCGCGCAAACAGTGTTAAACATCTCCCAACATGCTCCCACATGCTCACACTGCCTTACACGTGTGCACACTGCCTTACTCGCGCTTCATTGCATGCAGACGTGCGCATGCACGGCCAGCAAGAAACTTTGGTGTAGGTAACAGTGTACACCTTCCATTTCTTGACTTTCCATAACTTATCTAGTGGCACACCTCTTTCCATGATCTGTGCCTGTCATCTGTCATGTTACACTGGCCTCCGATGAACTGCATTTCTTTCTACCATTCCCCCCTGTGATGTCACCTATCTCCTACTCTATTCCTCCCCCTTTTGTATCTCTTACACTACTCAGACTGTGCTCATTTGGTATGTGACTGTGAGATTCAGTATCCTAACCCTCATTTACATGAGATTGCCTACTAATGCTTAGTTACATGCCTTAGACTCAGCTTCCCCCCTTAGCAACCACTACACGGTGGCCATGTTGGTTTTGGTCTGCTGGTCCCTGCATTATCATTCCATGTATTGCATGAAACCCACATTTGTGGGTTTATAACTTTCTTTTTTATGGTTTTATACAACGCAGCCCGTTTGCGCGGGGCTGCGCTGGGTTTAAACATCGGCGATTGCCGAAAAAAAAAATCATATTTGTAATATTTTTGCATCGGGTTATCTTGCCAATGGCCACATATTTGGCCATTGGCATGCTGCCTGAATCATATGCAACCTTTTTTTGGAGCTGACATCGCTCCGTTGTGGATTTTGCAGAAATGTACTCAGTTGTCAACTGAGTACATTTCTGCAGCTAAAACGTCTCCTACACAGACTGGTTTCTGCTTCGTGGATCGCTAATATACCTCATTTGCATACCTTTCAGATGCAAGTGAGGTATTTAGCATGTCCACGCCCAGTCCGTGTAAGAGACGTTTTAGCTGGTCTCTTACACGGAGTTTAGGGCTGTTCCTGGATCGCGAGGCTTGCATGGAGTGTTGCACGTCTCTTACACTCCGTGCAAGCCTTCGTGAATCCTGCACCTTGTTAATTGAGATTCCATCAATTTTTAATTGCTTCTTATACTGTTAGCTAAGGGCTTGATACGTAATGCAAATAGCAGAGGGGCAAGCAATACCCTTGCTTTGTGCATTTGTTTAAAGGAAACCATTTAAAATATAATATCCAGGTTTAACTTGTGCTTTGGAGTCTCTATCCAGTTTTTTTTTAATTTTCCAATAAATTGTTCTTAAAATGCAAACGCTTCTAAAGTTTTAAACAAGTAGTTCTGATCTACAGAATCAAAAGGTCTCTTCATATCTAAGTTAATTAGGGCCAATTTTTTGTTCATTCATTTTGCTAAATCTAAGATAGTTACTACCCTTTTTATATTATATATTAATATATTGTGTATAACCTCTGTTTAATCTTTATCAATTCATTGATCTACTATATCTCTTAATCTTGTAGTGATGATGGAAGCAATTATTTTATGGTCTATATTTAATAATGAAATAGGTCTAAATGAGGAAACTAACTTATTGTCCATTTATTGTATAGTATATGTGAGATTACAGAAAATTTCCATGAGGGAGCAATTATTTTGTCACTCTGAATTATTCCGAAATCGTCACCCAGTAATTACAAAATATTTAATGATAGCAGAGTGTAAAACTCTATGCTTAAACCATCTAATGCTGGAGCTTTACCATTTCCCTTTTTTAAGCTTATTTAACTTCTATTAGGGTTGTAGGATTTTCCAACAGAGATATCTGCTGATTATTAAAATTATTAGTAACATTTTTCTTTATATACTTGTCAATGTTGTAATCATAAGTATTACTATTTTTATCTTTATTAAGACCTTCATGGATGGATTTTTTCAAATATTCAGCATTTCATCTATACCTGAAGTAAGCTTATTAGGGTGAGAATTTTAGATATTTTTGATTTGTGTCATTTTGTTTAACATCTTTTTTGAAGTCATCTCATAACTGTGCAGTGTTATTTCTTTCTATAACTATCTCCACTTTTATGCATTAAAACTGATATTTTGTTGTTAATTTTTAATGACTACAGTAGTATCTAATTTCTTTGTTGTTCAGATGTCACTTTGTGTATTTCATCTTGTATTTCTAATAATATTTTCCCAATCTTTCATTTTATTACTAGCCCATCTTCCCATTCTATATTTAGTATGAATTTTAAGGATTCCCATATTATGACTTTCACTAACCTGACTATTATCATTCAAAGATAGAAAAGTTATTGATTTGTTCCTTAAAGTAATTCTTAAAGTCCTTTAATTTCATTATATACACTGGGATTCAATAAATACTCTGAAGTTTTTTATACTTAGTGCATTATTATCAGATAAAGAGCAAGGAATAATTTTAAAATATTTCAGTTAAGTAAATCTATAGAGGCATAACTCCTATCAATTCTAATTTGTGTCTCATGCACATAAAAATAATGACTGAAAAACAATGACTTATCTTCTCATTTTGCTATTAAATCAACTAAATTAGTATTACTAATTAATCTGTTTAGTGCTTTAGCTGGTCCTAGTATTTCTGCTTACTTCTGTTTAATTGTATCTTCTATACCAGATTTGCAGTTAAAATCCCCTGCTAAAATGAAACTACCTTTCCAATGACTTTGTATTAAGTTTAACTGATCTTTAGATACTCATGGACCTATTTCAGGGATCCAGGAAAAATTAGCTAGTGTATAAAGTTTGGCATTATATTTAATTATTATAAATGTATACATTTCTTTGCAAACATTAATGGATTCCATGACATTAGGCATTTCAGTAGATTTTCTCCAAAGTATATCAGGTCCTCTCTTCTTTTGTTAAAAGAAGCAGACAATAGCATGTATTAACCAATATTATTTAAATATTGTATATCTTTATCTATCAAGTGAGTTTCTTGCAAGAACATAAGATCTCCTCTATTTAATTTTAGATATCTCATTAATGATTTCCTTTTCTTACCATTACTTAATCCACTTACATTAATATATAATAGATTAAAACTATCCATACATATTTTTAAAGATAATATGACACATGTATCCATCATGTTAATTTAATTATATATAAGACTCTAATGCATTCCTCCAACACTATCTTCACATTCCACATGTTTTAATTCTTCCTTTCTACAAACTAAACTACTAAAACTCATAAATAACAAAAACAAATACCAGTCTACAACTATAACTGTATATATTGCTAATAAAACACAACCTACCATATATATAAACGTTTCTAGTTTGCCATCAGATAGACAAACTACTATACTATCTCTCTACCTACTAATAAGTAAAAATCATTACATAAATAGCCAAAAGCTATGTCTTACAAATAATTAATATAAACAAGTATCAGTTATTTAGATATTCTTCTGATTAAGGACACGGTTGGTATGAGATACAAGAGTGGCATTTATAGAAAGCATACATATTCCAATGCTTTCCTTCATTTCACCAGCTGCCACCCTAGCCACCAAAAGAAAGCAGTGGTGAAAGGGCAAATGGTTAGGGCAGCAAGGATGGTTTCCGACTCGAACAATTTCATGATGGAATGTGAACATCTATGTGAAATGTTCATCAATAGGGGATATCCACCTTTTTTGGTTTTGGATATCAAGAAAGAAGTGATGCAAAAGAGAAATTCTGGTGTGTATATACCGATTTTGTCAGGGGATGGTGGCTCTTTGGATGACAACCACACCCGTGACATCACCACACAAGAATTAAGTATATCTAACAGTTTTTGCGGTACCAGCTTTTTGTGCACCTTTAGTGTAGATCATTTAGAGATACGGAGACTGCTTAATAAAAATTGGGTTTTGTTGATGGAAGATATCTACTTAAGTAGTAAATTGGGTAATGGTCCAAAAAATCACATTTAGGAGGGGGTATAATTTGAAATTTTTGCTTGAGGGTAAATCTCAAGGTTGTACTAATAATAACAATAACCTTTCCTCAGGTATTTCAAAGTGTGGTGCATGTAAACAATGTAAGTTTATATGCACTGACTCGTTGGCTAAGATTAGGAATCAAATGTTCAAAGTAAGAGGGAAATTTAATTGTGAAACCAACAGCGTGGTTTACGTGGCTTTGTGTCAGAAATGTGCTGCTTTTTATATAGGTAAAACTGAAAGGAAGTTAAAGCAGCGCATTTATGAACATATATATGCAATCAACAAGCATGATTCTAACAATGCTCTTGCAAGACACATAATTAATTTCCCTGAGCATTTTTTTAAATTCACCATCCTTACAAAAATAAATGTTGGGATTCGGGGTGGTCCATGGCAAACTAGATTAGAAATGGATGAACTCATTTGGCAAATCCGTACAGCTACCTACATATACCCGGGTTTGAATGATCATGTTTCTATTGTTTGCTTTTTAAGATATTTCTCAATGAAAAGGTGAAATCAAGGTTTTTTAGCCTTAGTATTCTACCTAATTTAATTTTATTTACTTTTATGTATAAAGTCATTTTAGTATAATCTAAATCTGGTTATTTTTGCAATACAAGTTGGTGGGGGGTTGAATGAAATGAATGACATTATACTTGGTATTTGGATTTTAACAATGGAGAGAATCTAGTATGTTTGAGGACATTTTATAACAATTTTGTCATAATTGGTTAATTAAGTATGAAGTAATTGTTTGATTGCTACCCTACATAAGGATAGCAAGAAATGTTGCCATTTTTTGTCTGAGGAAGGAGGGGCATTGGTCTCTCCGAAAGTGTTTGCTAATAAAACGGATTTTACATTATTCAGTTTGGGTTCGTAACTACAAGTTTGCATTTTGTTTTCTTAAATAATTAATATAATGTTGCATATAGTATAAAGTATAAAACTCCTCTTCTATAAATTACAAATATTAAATAATCCAACAAATAGTGTACTATATACATATTTATGTAATAGTAGTATAAATTCTCCAATAAGTATTCTGAAATTATTCACTAATACAACATTATTATAATTACATTTCTAAATAAATAAGTAGAACATAGTGGGACCTGAAGAGATAAAGACATCTATGAACTTACAGATAACAGGCAATATTATCATACTAAACTAGTATACAAAAGGGAAATAAATGCACACATATATATATTTATTATGCTAGAAGATACATACATATTTTATAGATATAGCAAAAGCTCTGAATTAATTTTTGAAGTAAAAGTGTTGATATCTCAAAATTGTATAACACTCTTAGCATAACAAATACCAAAATATTTAAAACCATTTAGCTTTTTAAACTACTTCATAAAATATGTATATTAATGAGTTCAAAGAGAATGTATTGATGTTTTTATGGAGTCAAAAAATATTTGTAATCTGTATTGGACTCAAAAGATACAATGTGCTTAAGTCAAATGCCATTCTACCTTCCCAGGTTCAAATATATTGAAAAGTCTTCTGTACTTTCTAGAATAATTGATGTACTGATTCAACAATATAACAGTCAAATTTCAGCTCTGACTTATGAAATGAGTATTAGTAGTATTTGTAAAAAAGCACAGTAAATTCACTGATTAAATAAACTCTGATAGGCTGTTTTTTTTTTTTTTTTTTTGAAACAGAAAACTGGAGTTTGTAGAATGTTTTCTGGACTACTGGACAATCAGTTGATTTCCAGATAGTCCAGAAAAAAAAGATGGGTGACAACTTTAGATATTATATGTGCATATATTTCTTAACTTACTAATCCTGCTCTTTTATTGGTCTTACATATAGATATTTCAGCCCTTTTGCATTTGCATATTATTCATAAGATGTTTACTTTTCTTATTAATTCTACCATTATAAGCACTTTTGACTACATAAAAAATAATTATTGCTTGTTTAATTTTAATGGGTGTTTTTAGCCATTGTAAACTGCTATTCTGATCTAAACTTCACATCCTGACATTAGAATTTGATTACTGCATGAGAAAATGACAACTCACATCACATAGCATCTGTTACTTAACTCTGTAAGCTTCTCATTTTTAATTATTTTAAAATGCTCTAATCAGTAACAAACATATAAATGTACTTCTTTGCATTAATATGGACAGTTCATAGGCTCATATGTCTGTACTAGGCTAATGGCCCTGGGGCCTTTACAAGCCTAGCCCATAGAAGTGCCCTGGCATTGTTAGAGTTAATATCACTAAAACATAAGCTATTAATACTCAGAAAAATTTAAGAAATTATATGTTAGCAACAGCTCAATGTAAACCATTCCTATAGCTTTTGTTATACCAATTCTTCACTTCTAAGAAAAGAAAAAAGTTATTTTGAGTATATTTCTCACACACACACACACACACACACACACACACACACACACACACACACACACACACACACATATATATATATATATATATATATATATATATATATATATATGATAAAAAGAAAGTAACAGAAAGTTCCTTTCTGTTTTCACAAACACCAGTGATGAACTTTGAAATAGATTTTCTTTAGAACAGCTCAAGGCAGGAAGCAGGGCAAGCAAGAATTCAGCACTTTGACAGAACTGAAACATTTTTGTTCTCAAGGTTTTTTAAGTGTTGCTACTTGCTTTATAAATGACTCTTGAAAAGAATGTGTTACACAGGATCAAAGAAAACAAAATCACCAGCACTTTAGCACTTCCAGTTAGCATATTATTTAGATCTGACATTCAGTAAACACAGCTATGTGCGTAAAAGCAAAGTTAAACAAATAAAATAAAAGTCTTAACTTATAAGTTACCAATTGTATTGCTTAAAATTTAATGAGTCTATTACAGGAAATATTTGTTAAACATTTAGAAATACACTTATATGTATAGTTAAATGAACTATATTAAGTCATTCATTATAAATATAATAATATAGTAAAACTAACCATTTATATTCCTTGTTATGAAAAATGTTTTTGCTTAAAATATAAATATATACTTACATATGTTTTCAAAGCTTAAAATACAGCACAAATGTTTAACTGAAAGGGCACTGGAGTAACTGTGCAACATCTGTTGCCCCCACCTCAGGACACAAGGAAATAGTAGAAAACCCATCCCAGGGAAACAAAAGTATGTGTAACATTACATACGATAGCTACTGATACTTTCCAGAGAGCCACAGTGGATATATTAGGGGTGTCACAGGCATCAGTCTCTAGCATATTACATCAGTTTTTAAATGCAATGCTACAAAATGTAAGTAATCACATTTCCCACACATCTCACTAGACATAGCAAGAACAATGCAGGGATTTTATGTAGTAGCACACTAACTAAAGTGTTGTGGGCCTTAGATTGCACACACATAGAAATACCCCTTCCAGTGAACAGGGAAGGAGGAACATCAACAGAAAATGTTACCACTCTATAAACTGTCAGGGGGTCTATATTAGATCACCGAACTCTTAAAAAAGTGAACAGTGATTAATTGACCCTATGTAAGCAAAAGCTTACAATGTCGAAGTGTCAGAACAGCGATTTTTTTCCAAGGGAAAAAAAATCGCTGTTCAAACAAAACAAAACAAAATAAATAAATAAACATTTCAAACATTACGTTAAATATACCAACTCCAAAACCCGCACTACAGTGCTGAAAATGGCAAAGTACCAAAGCAACCCAGCGAATTCTTTCCCCGGGAAAGAATTTGCTTAACAGCTGCTTCGATATTTTGTGTTTTCAGCCTTTTATGTTCGACCAAGACACATTCGAAAGAATGCATCTTCGGTCTTGTAATATAGACCCACTGTCAGGTTGTCTGCAATGCCCAAGAGATCATCTGCAATGTCTCTGCAGGTAACCTTGTCAGTTTTCACAACTAGTATATATGGTACACTTATGAGCTGTATATGAAGTTTGCTTGGAGTGACATTCTACAAGGGCATCTAATGGGAGATGGAGGTTAAGCTCTGGAGCCCTGGCTCATGAAACCTATGAGAAACCCAAACAACCCCACTGAGCAAGTATGTAATTATGCCCATGCTCAAACTAGGAATATCATAGAATGTGTGTTTAGATTGCTCAAAACAAGATTCCAATGTCAAGAAACATCAGGAGGTGCACTGCAGTATAACCCAGGCACCTCTACTGAACTACTTACACTCTGTGCCATGTTGCACAATATAATTTTCATGAAACAACTTAACAAGGATATCAAGGGGCAGGACAGTGTTTTAAGGACCACAGCCAGGGCCAGCAGCCGCAGATTTGGATGAGGAATCTGTAAATAGTGCTGGTAGATAGAGGCATGCACAGTATGTCCTGACTCTGGCTAAGGCAAAGAATAGCACACCCATCATTACCTATGTTAAAGCCTAAGTTCCCATGCACATACAAAAAGGAAAACAGTTGCCTGTCAAACCCCATAACCTTTACTTAATTATATAATGACTGTGTTATCATAGCATCAGATATGGACAGCCCCCAAAGACACATTTTGTACCTGTAGTAATAACAAGATAAGCGTGGAACCTGCAATGAAAATAAATATGTTACATACCAGAGTACAATCATGGAGAAATATGTATATGGCAAAGTGGCTGTAATTTTTATTATTTTTATTTTTCGTCAATAGTAGTAAACAGGATTTTATTTTACTCATTACTTTTCTGGAATAATTATTGTCAATTCTGAGTACATGTTCACCAATTTTAATAGTTGGACTGGTCTGGAAAGAGAAAGGAGGACAAGGAGACCTGGTGGGGGAATGAGGAAGTACAGATGAGTATGCAGAGAAAGAGGTTGGCAAAGAGGAAATGGGAGTGTCAGAGAGATAAATAAAGTACACAGGAGAATAAGGAGATGAGGTGCGTGGCAAAGAGAGAGGTTGTGAAGGCTAAGGATAAGGCATATGAAGAGTTATATGAAAGGTTGGACACTAAGGAGGGAAAAAAGGACCTGTACCGATTGGCTAGAAAGAGGGACCGAGCTAGTAAAGATGTGCAGCAGGTAAGGATGCTAAAGGATAATGAGGGAAACATACTCATAAGCGAGGAGAGTGTGTTGAGCAGATGGAAAGAGTAATTTGAGGGGCTGATGAATGAAGAGAATGAGAGGGAGAGAAGGTTGGGTGATGGGCAGATAGTGAATCATGAAGTGCAGAGGATTAGCAAAGAGGAAGTAAGTATAGCTGTGAAGAGGATGAAGAATGAAAAGGCTGTTGGTCCAGATGACATACCTGTGGAAGCATGGAGGTGTTTAGGTGAAATGGCAGTGACGTTTTTAACTAGATTGTTTAATGAAATCTTGGAAAGTGACAGGATGCCTGAGGAATGGAGAGAAAGTGTTTTGGTACTGATTTTTAAGAATAAGGGTGATGTGCAGAGCTCTAGTAACTACAGAGGGATTAAATTGATCAGTCACAGTATGAAGTTATGAGAAAGAGTAGTGGAAGCTAGATTAAGAAGGGAGGTGATGATTAGTGATCAGCAGTATGGTTTCATGCCAGGAAAGAGCACTACAGATGTGATGTTTGCTCTGAGAGTGTTGATGGAGAAGAACAGAGAATGTCAGAAGGAGTTGCATTGTGTCTTTGTGGACTTAGAGAAAGCATATGACAGGGTGCCTAGAGAGGAGTTGTGGTATTGTATGAGGAAGTCGGGAGTGTCAGAGAAGTATGTAAGATTGGTACAGGATATGTACGAGGGTAGTGTGACAGCTGTGAGGTCTGTGTGGGAGTGAGGGATGCATTTAAGGTGGAGGTGGAATTACATCAAGGATCAGCTCTGAGCCCTTTCTTATTTTCAATGGTGATGGACAGGTTGACAGACAAGATCAGACAGGAGTCCCCGTGGACTATGATGTTTGCAGATGACATTGTGATCTGTAGTGAGAGTAGGGAACAGGTGTAGGAGACCCTGGAGAGATGGAGATATGCTATAGAGAGAAGAGGAAAGAAGGTCAGCAGGACTAAGACAGAATATATGTGTGTGAATCAGAGGGAGGATAGAGAAATGGAGAGGATGCAAGGAGTAGAGCTGGTGAAGATGGATGAGTTTAAATACTTGGGAACAAAAGTTCAGAGTAATGGTGAGTGTGGAGGAGAGGTGAAGAAGAGGGTACAGGCAGGATGGAGTGGGTGGAGAAGAGTGTCAGGAGTGATTTGTGACAGACGAGTACTAGTAAGAGTAAAAGGGAAGGTCTACAAGAGTGTAGTGAGACCAGCTATGTTATATAGGTTGGAGACAGTGGCATTAACAAAAAGGCAGGATTCAGAGCTGGATGCGGCAGAGTTAAAGATGTTAAGATTTGCACCGGGTGTGACAAGGGTGGACAGGATTCGGAATAAGTACATTAGAGGGTCAGCCCAGGTTGGAAGGTTTCGAGACAAAGCCAGAGAGGCAAGATTACATTGGTTTGGACATGTGCTGAGGAGGAATGCAGAGTATTTTGGGAAAAAGATGCTAAGGTTGAAGCTGCCAGGTAACTGGAAAAGAGGAAGGCCTAAGATAAGGTTTATGGATGTGGTGAGAGAGGACATGCAGGTAGTTGGTGTGACAGAGTAAGATGCAGAGGACTGGAAGAAATGGAAACAGATGACCTGCTGTGGCGACCCCTAACAGGAGCAGTTGAAAGAAGAAAAAAAAGAAGAAGAAGGACTGGACCATGCTGTTTTTAATATTTGATCTTTTTTCTAAGCTAGAAATAAACCTAACTATAATTAAACATGGTGGTGATTTTCCATTTCTAAAAGGAAAGTTTCATGTAGATTTTTATGTTGCTAAATTGTTAAGAAGTTTATTATATTGTCTCCCTCATACTTGTCAGGTATACCATAAAGTCTAATGTCATTTCATATCAGTTTATTTTCTTAATAATCAACTCCATCTATAATCTAGTTATTTTCTTTTAAAAGAAATTCAGTCTGAGAATTGTCTTCAGTTATTTTCCCTTCATGATTATTTAATGCTTATTCCATACTGCTGATTCATGCACTTTGTTGTTTCATAAGAATTTGTAAATGTCCCATGGCCTTTCTGTCTCTTATTTGAATCTTTCCATTTTCATTTCCAGGTTGTCTATTTTAAGTAATACATTCTGCATATTAGATGTCATTGACTGGCTGTTTTTTTTTTTTTTTTTTTTTTTTTTTTAACATAAGAATCCTGAATGAACATTACAGTTTTTGAAGAACCTGAAGCTTTAAATCTTTTCTCTAACTATTAATAAATAACATTAGCTAACACGTATCACCAACTTTTAATTTTTTGATTATATTTTCTTTGAGAGAAAAGTTTTCAGTCACAGAGATTTCACCAGTTGCTCTCAGTTAGCCATCTTGGCCATGCCCTCTCCCAGTCTTTCCTCTTTGATGTACAGTTACTGAGAATGTGTCACAGAGATGAGACTTATCAAATAGTCTGAAAGTACATTGACTGAGTCAGGACTGCAACATTCTTAACATTCAAATACTGCTTTAATTACCACAATTACTGTCTCTTACTAAGACGTGTTGTATATATTCAAGGGTGCACACTAAACATTGATACAGATACCATATGAAATAAAACTCAGCTAGAATTGCTTTTAGGAAAGCATAGATAATGAGGTACCATAAAATGAAAGGAATACATCTGCATTGTCTGCAGTCTTTGTTTAATATTATGTGAGTATATGGGTATCCTAACTACTGGCAATATCCCTCTCATCCAGAGATTTACTGACAAATTAAAAAGGACAACTTTCATTACTTGTTTTGGTTGCACAGTCAATGCAACTTGACACAATGTCACATTTGGAGTACATCTAAATATTTTTACTTCTTGATGACATATGTCATTGTCTATGACAAATATGGTAAATGATTTTAAATGATTGCTCTTAATACCATGGTTCAATGGTTTAAATCTGTAAAGGTTCAGGTTGCAAGATAATAAAGTTTAAGAAACATTACAAACGTGCATTTAAAGTACTTGTTTTTTAATGTTTTTTTCCTTGATTGCTTGTGTGCCATTTGGCATTGCACTCCATTGACTGGCAGTAGTTGGTTGTAGCACACAGTAAGTCAGTTCCTAAAGGGACAGCTGGTAAATGTAATTTGAATGGCATCAGTAGCACACTTAACATTGGAAATGGTGCATTTTTATCAGCATTTTGGACAGTACTGAAGAAATTCAGAGTGTCAGCTACCTATCTCTGTAGTATAATGTATAAATGTATTCAGCTTAGAGAAACAGTTCAGTACCCCTCAGCCTCGAGGGTGGCCTAATGGTTAAGGTATTTGCCTGACAAACACAAGGTGCAGGGTTTGAGTCTCACAAGAGATAATTGGCTAGGCTTAAAATGGCTCGCAAGGGCAGTTAGCCTAGTACTAACCTATGAACCTAAGAAATCTGGGCAAAGCCTGGCAAAATGTGGGAATAAAAGGCCAAAAATATGGACATATTTTAAATATTGCTCTTATAAACTTAGAAAGCTCCTAGAGTAATAGGGTTTGTTTTAACATACATTTTCTGAAGGATTTGAAGTCTGAAACTCAAATGTATGTCATTATTTAGTGACTTCATTCCTCTGGTCCTCCCAGTGATTTGCCAGAAAACCATACATTTTATGTGGAACAGACCAAAAGTGTGAGCAAAAAATCTGGACATTCTGTGAAAATCTGGACAGTTGAAAGGTATGAGTTCAGATGATGGTTTGAAACCTGTTCACAGATCATTTTACTGAGGGAGGTCATAATAAATATTGGCACTCATTCTGATGTACATGTGTTGAGGTGGGAAACCTCATGTAATGTCAGTATTTCCTAAAACTAACAAACAAGCATGTCATTTGAAATTACATAAATTTTAATTGTCTGCCCTATGTGTAAAATAAAAGCATTTTTGCTATCTCTTGTCCCCTTTTCCATTCCCATGGCATTACATAAAATTCTAATATTATGATACATAAATGATAGTACTGACATGGCAAGGAGATGTGAGATGACTGAATGTGTTAGTATAGTGCTAGATATACACTTTGATTTATTTCATGTTTGTTTAAATTGTTATCCAAAACAACTTTATGTGTTTTTACTAAACCTTGCCTTCTGCAATATTTAAGGACAAAGTGAACATTTTAATTTTGCTTGCCTTCAGTAGCACATATAAACCTGGCTTCAGTGCACAGCTGTCAGAACCTTGGATATTAATTACTGCACTGCATACAATACACATGACAGATGACCAGTTGGGTGGTATGGGTTGTAAGTGGAGGGAATTGAGAAAAATAAGATGGATGATGTAGTATCCAAATCCTGTTTGCAGATAATATTTTAATTATTCTCAATATATACTTTTTTTCATTTGTAATCTACATTTACAAGTAAGCAAGGTTTACTATCATGAAAAATATTTAGGCTGCCGTATGTAGTGCAAACATGCCTGGCAATGGTGCGTGGATATCAGCAGTCTGAATAGTACTTACTGACTAAATTCCACATCTCAGATCCCTGTGATGCAATGTATATTTAAAGAGAATTGAGAGAAGTAAGACAGGTAATGTGGGTTTGAATACAGTTAATTATTAATTTTACAGAAGGTGGTATAAATATATATTTACACACATGTATTTGTATCACTATGTTGTGGTGTAAAACTCAACTATTCTCAGTATTGCTAACATAATTTGAGCTATGTTCTGTCCACTATACTTTCACATTATTTGTCATTAAGTACAAGTCTGATAATATGTTCCACAAATTACACTTATGTTGCAAGGAGATGTGAGAAGTATGAATGTGTCACTGTAATGCACTTCTTGCTTTGGTCATTGCTAGATATACCCATTAATTTAATTAATTATACCATCAGCTCTGTTGACTCTCATATATTTTTGTAATGCCTTTTGCATTTACACGTGCACTCCTCTCAGCAGTGTGTAAGCACAGTTCACTGCTTAAGGAAAAAGTGAAAAATTTAGTTTAAGCTACCCTCAGTAGCACAAATAAGCCTGGCAACTGTGCACTTTCATCAGCACTCTGGACAGTACTGAGTGGAGAAATTCTTCCTCTCATGTACATATGTCTATGGTGGATAGTGTAAGTGCAATGACTTTAGTTGAAAATGCAAGTAATTAATGTTTTGAATCTAGCTAAATGATGTTTTTACACAGGGTTTCAGAATTTTATTTCTCACAACATTTTGATTAGGAAGGCAAAACTAAAGACAAATGTGAATGATAAACACATTTACTGCAAGCACTGTATTAGTAATGCTTGCATAACTAAATGTTTTTATTTACTATATATCATTAAAGTTTCATATGCAACCTCAAACTAATGCATATACAGTTTCTTAAACATGAAATTGATATTTAAATTAAAATGCCCATGCATATATATGACAGGCACAGTAGTTTTGTTAAATCATAATGACTCAACACATATTCTAACTATGTCTTTAGGACAATATGTCTTGCAAAGCATTATTGCAGCATACCGCAAGCTGTATTACTTAGGTCATGCAATTCCATCCATCTGCAATATTTTTACAAACAGAAATAGTGCCTTTTACATAGGAATACATTTCCAATACTGCACAAAGTCACACACATACAGAACTCTCTGAAGTATACATCACTTCATTCTGAAATTAGTATATCTCTAATTAACATACTTTAGAGGATGTTCTCCTGGGGCAAAGAGAAAGTTTCAACTGTTGCATTCTTTATCTTATGGGTTTTATTCCAGCTGGTACAACACAATTTTAATAAGTGTATACGCCCCAACATCAAAAAATGTCACAGTTCATCTTATTTATCCTTCTAAACACCAGCTAGTATTACAAGCCAAGCCATTAAGCATTTCATTGTTGAACCTTGGACCATATATTAATAATTTGAGCATCACACATGGCAAGTCTTACTGGTGTGTTTCACACCTTTATTGATATTTGATGTAAGTAGTGCCAGTGTGTCTGCCAAAGAATTTATTTGGTTTCAAATGTTCCCTACCTATCCCTGTTACATGCAAGATCTGAAATGGTTGCCAAGTCAGATATATACTGTTAGTTTGACTTCTGCAGACATGGCTGGCAATAGAGAGAATGGTGCTACATTTAGACTACAGTTTTTTGTGACTGTCTTATGAAGTGCTACAGCCATAGGCTGCAGCCTGATATTATATCATATTTCACTCTAAGGCTGAGGCTCAGAATAGCTTGACCAAAGCTGTCACCAGTGCAACTGGCATTCTACACACTGGGGAACAATGTCATCACTACTGCAGTGACCTTATGAAATGCAAGCAGGACCTCCTAAGCCAATGGGAGTCTGAATATAGGACTGTAAAATCCCTTCAACTGTGTTAAGTATGATGACCCATAACCTGTGTATGATATGGCAATGCAATTACCACGGTAGTGCAGTGGTTAGCATTGCTGCCTCACAGCAAGAGGTTCTCCGGTTTGATCCTCGGCTGGGGTGCCTTCTGTGCGGAGTCTGCATGTCCTCCCTGTGGTCGCGTGGGTTTCCTCCGGGTGCTCCGGTTTCCTCCCACATCCCAAAGACATGCTGCAGGTGGATTGGACACTCTAAATTGGCCCTAGGTGTGAGTGTGCCTTCTGTGGAAGGTTGGGTGCCGGGCTGGCAACTCGACACCGTAAAACTCCACTGCCATTCAATGTGCGGACAAGGTGATCTGCTGTGGTGACCCCTAACTGGGAAAAAGCTAGAAGAAGAAGATATATATATATAATATATGTGTGTGTGTGTGTGTGTGTGTGTGTGCATTCATTTTTGTACTGCAAAGTTGCAGAGGAAATTGCAGCAGACTGGAAGGTGCACCAGAAAATATTAATTTGCCTCAGAAAGGCATGGCGTAAGTCAATATCAGGTCAACATTCAAGCCAGATAAGTATTTTTCAGTCCCTCAGTCACTAGCATTTTTAGCCTTGATATCAAGCTTGCATGCCATCTCCAATAACTCATTCTGACTGCATTAGGAAATCAGAACACCAGCTTAATTGTGGGTAGGTACTCAGAAGCAGTAATTAGTTTTTATTACAGGAGAGTATTTCAAAAATTGTATAAACAGTACTATGTCAGGAACAATTCAGGTAATTGCAATTATTACATTTGAATGCATATATCCTATCTGTAATAGGGAGAGAAAGCAGTAGTATTTGTTTATTGTATGACACAGTGATAGTTTCACATCATATATGGATGTGGTAAAGGGGAAGAATAGTAAATTATCATAATTGTATATGTATTGCGAAACAAAAATGAAAAAATAAATTAATGTGACATGCCACTGATCTAAGTATCTCATTTTTCCTCCCCCACCCTATTGCTCTTTTTACTAATTTATTTATTTATTTGCAATTATTCTTTTATAGGGGATAATAATTTATTAATGTTCTGCTGTTTGTACACCTTGCTGTTGAAAACAAAATGACCGACAGAGCAGAGAGGTAGATCAAAAACTGAAGCTCACCCCACAGATAGCAGTCTAGGCACCCAGCATTTCAGGTTCATAACCTGTCAGTATTGCCTCTACAGTCCGTGCCCTAGCTGCTCTACCTGTGCCAGTTATCTTTGCCCTGTTTGCTGGTGCAGTATTTCCCACCAGGAGCAGTACCAATGGAGGTGGTGATTTTGTCACCCAGCAGGAGCTGACAGGACTGCTTGAGGATATCATAGAGAGGTGACTCAGTCCACATATCAGCAGGATTGAAAAGGTCCGACGTTGGATTGAAAAAATGATGCCACATTCAACTCTGACCAAGGCAGCTGATTCAGGAGACAGTGATGACAGTTCTGATGGTAAGGGCTAGGTTCTCACTGTTTTCAAGGTGGACGTGAGTGCACATATGATGTCCCCAACCTATACCCAATCATGGGTTCCTCAACCTTTTGTCTCCATCACCATTTATGTCTGTGTTGCATGTCCTGTATGCCATGTTGGGTTTCCTAACCTACCCTACTTACCTCACCATCTCACTCCTAAGGACCTTAACATTCTCCCCTCCAAAAAAAAAATGGGCACCTGTCTTACAAAAAAATTACACCCCATATGTAGCTCTCTGCTTTACCTATGTGTCATCTGGACACACTTGATTTGGTTCAATTGGCCCTACAATGTTATTCATTTGTCACTCATCCTTGGTATGGTGACTCTCCAAAATCATGCAGTTGTGTGTACAATACTACTTTAATGTTCTGAAGAAGCAGGTAGCTATGGTGCACTTCCACCACACGCCTGCAAATTCATATATTCTTTCCCCTGTGTCATAATATCCGCTTGCCAACCCCATTTTCACTACTGTCCTAGCCAACCCTTTTTCACATGCTTAACCTATTCAAAAAATAGATTCACACGCAACACATGACCAGAAATGGCCCATGGAAAAGCCTTTACTTTATAGCCTCAGCATTTGAATAGAAATTAGTACAGTGCAACAATGCTGATTGCTAATGAACAGTAATTTTATTTCAAAAGCTTAAGACTTTAATTTCAGCCACAATGATCCATTTACTTTCACAGGAATCTGCTTAAATCTGCTGCACTATGGGAATACAGAGTAAAGGTAGACTAAAGACAGCACTGTGAAACAGTTACTGTAATGGTTCTAAGTCTGCTGGATGTAAGAAACTAGGAGCTCTTATTTGGTGTGTTGTGATAATTACCCTGTGGACTGATGTTTTGCATAGTGTCATGGGTTCAATTACAACTGTAGGTCATATTATTACTTCACAACATTTCATATTCCTATCATATAGATAACTGCAAAGGCTGTATTTTTCCCCTTATAACATTTCATTAATACACCATTTGAGTAGTGCAGCAAGACATCATTTGCAAAAATATTGCACCCCCAACAGGGAGACTTATTAAGCCAACCATATCCTGCCTATGTCTTAACATTGGTTGTACTCTCCTACCTCTTGTTTCTCCCTACAGCAAGTATTCTGCTGTACAGAACATGACAGATGAATAATGATTTAATAAGTAACAATAATACACTATACATATGTTTCTACATGTCCTCCCAAAACCCAAATTGATGATATTCCTCTCTGCATCTGTCTCTCTCTCCACTCACTCCTTCTGCTTCAATTGTATTACATAAATAGTGTGATGTAGTAATTGCTTTGTGGTGTGATGAGATAATGCTCACATGTCTAGATATATATTTTTTTACTGATTTCAAGAGTTCTAATCCAGGCATTAGCTTAAGTGTTACTGAATGTTTTGGTACACTTCTTTATGTGTAACTGTTGGCTACATATTGTTATGAGTCACCATTATCCTTCTGTAATAAGTTACTTTTTCTGTACTCCCTCTTATCTTCCAATGTATCTGCTCCCTTCTGTATCCTTATTCTTCCACCTCTGCATTTGCACAATGCCTGGCACTGCTCATCAACTGCAGCTAAGAGTGAATGGAAATACACAGTTTATAGCAATATTCTGTGATTTTTTTTGCCTTTGATTGCATTACTCTGGTGCATTTCTTTGCTTGAAATTCAGCAAAGAGTACCACAAACTATTGCAGATTCCTATTCTTAGAGCAGCACCTCAAGATATGATTATTCATGCACAAATACTTTGCCATCAGTAGTACAATTGAGCTTGGCAGCACTCTGTTTCAATCAGAGGTTAAACAAAAATTACAACAAATAGTCCTCTGTGTGGTTTGCACAATGTTTGTATGCTTGTATTGAATTTTGTAAACAACTGATCTTGATTTCAGTATGAGAATACAACAGTGGTGCTGGCTAGCATACATAACCTCCCTGTATATAAATCTCATATACAATAACTGTATTGTATGCATTTATCCCATAATGTTTCTTCTGACCGTGCTGTTATCTCAAATAAGCATATTAATACATGTATATCACATTAACTTCCCTTTGTTCCACTGTAGCTTTATGTCCCTGTTACATTATTTGTTAGTGTCCATTTTAATGTGTATAAGTCAAGTATTGTGATTGAGATTAATTATCATTACATCAATCTGGCAGTATTTATGTTACAAATGTTTCTTTGACACTTCAGCACATATGTCTGCATTATCTGAGAACACTTTTCCCACTTCACTTCCTCTCTTAATTACTTTGTATTACAACCAGTGTTATCTGTGTACAGTTCCCCCATTTCACTTCTCTTTCAGAATTCTTTCACTGTACTTGCCCTTACAATTTCTGGGCTATAGCATGTGGTCATACATTAGGTCTGCTTATAGGCAAGCCATTTTGTTTACATTCTGTACTCATGACTGCAAGCACCTTTTCATGGCCATGGACACTACTGCTTGCCACAAAAACATGCTTGCATGTGTGTAGACATGATAACAATGCAAGCGTATTTAATGAGTGCTGCTGCACTAACACACAGCAGTCATGAAGGCTTACTGCAAAGCCTACACAACTGTTAATGAATTCTGAGGCACATTTATTTAAAAGCAATATAAAGCACATTCCATAGCTGACCATAGTGCATATAGCACATTAACACAAACAAGTTTCACTCTACCCCTATACAATAAAGACTCCACCAAATTATCAATGCCATTACAACAAGCACAAGATCTGCATATCAAAAAGGTTGGTAGGCAAAGCCAAGGCAGACAACATGGTTAACACACGTACAAACAGTTGGCGCAACAAGAACCATAGCAGACTGAGCGGTAAAGGAGGACTTCAGCTTTTGTAACACTGTGACCATGACAGATAATGTATATTATGAGTTAGCCATCTACAATTTCAGTTATGTCGAACTTGTGGAGATGCATTATTCCCTTTTTTAGAAAAAGTTTTAATTTTGTTCCCAACAAGCGGCTAAATTTAGTTATTGCTTTGATAGAAAAGATATTGTTTTCTCGCAAACTGAATTTCAGCAATGAGAGAAAAGTGAGGTTGATTTAGGACTCAAAAGGAAAAGTACATTCAAACCACTGCTTCATCCATGTGATCTTGCATTCAGATATAAGTGTGAAGAGAGAAGTAGAGCTATTTGAAAAAAAAATTCTAAATACTAAAAATAATTCACTGACAGCACACAAATCAGAGTTATTAAACATGTCAAAGGGGGTGGGGTAGTAGTAATGAACAGCACTGATTACACTACTAGGATGTTCAATCTTTTGGTTAGTAATGATGAATATGAAAATGTTTCTTTAAATGAAATTTATATTGCATATGCCAAAACTGATTGTTTCGTATATGATTCTGTTTTCAGGGTGGTATATCAAATGATGAATGCTCATATTTGGAAGTTAGGAGGCCAGTCATTCCTATAATGCTTGGACTTCCTAAGATCCATAAAAATGCTAGTAATCCATCCAAGAGACTGACTTTTTATGCAAATTTGTTCAAAATGGAACCTACACCAAAATTTTTAGATTCAACACTCAAATTTGTTTTCAGTTAATTAGATCATGTCCTGAAAGATTCTTAGCATTTTTTACAATGCTTAACTAAAGTGATTTTTCAATGGGATTTTCCTTAGTAGTTATTGATGTAATTCATTTATTTATATCCATTCCGAAATGGTAAAGGTCAAGAAAGTTTTTTATACTTCATCTTTCAGGAACCTAAATTTTCTAACACAGATGTTAGAACAATGCACACGATGAATGTTATTTTAAAATACAATGTTTTCACCTTTGACAATTAATTTCTTCATCAGTTTAATGTGGGTTTTATGGGTGTGGCATGTGTTCCAGTATATGCCTGTGTGGCATTAGCTGCCTGGGAGAGTACAGTCCCTGGGATTCAGTAAACTTCTATGCATGAATAGCTTATTCCTGCATGGAGGGGACCATGCCCCTCCAGCATGGCAGCGTACCATGCATATTCATGAAGGCATGCTGCCATGCTACAAAACAGACAGGGTTCTGTGTACGAGTGCTGGGGGTGTGTCTGAGGGCAGTTCTCTCTCAATGCACATGCCCCCTGCACACTAGAATTGCCATACGGCAATTTAAAAAAGAGTGAGAACACTCGTAATACCCACAACCCATCAGGGTAAGAAATCTGGACAAAGCCATAAGGGACAATCATCCCTACAAAGCCATAAACTTGATATGAGAACAGGTTTAGCATAAGTACATAGCACACACCTCTCAACCTTATCAGAGTAAGGAATCTGGACAAAGTAAAAAGGGACAATCTTCCCTACAAAGCATTAAATTTGATAGAATAACAAGTATAGCATAAGTATGATTTTTCGGCAGGGTATGAAGCACATAGTGCACAGCTCCCCACCCATCAGAGTAAGGAATCTGGACACAGCCATAAGGGACAATCATCCCTACAAAACCAGAAAGTTGATAGAATAACAGGATCAGCGTAAGGACATAGTGCACACCTCCCAACCCATCAGAGTAATGAATCTGGACAAAGCCATAAGGGGCAATCATCCCTACAAAGCCATAATGTTGATAGAGTAATAGGTTTAGCATAAACACATAGCACACACCTCTCAGCCCATCAGAGGAAGGAATCTGGACAAAGCCATAAGGGACAATCGTCCCTACAAAGCCAGAAAATGGTTAGAATAACAGATTCAGCATTAGCATGGATATTCTGAAGGGTACAAATTAAAAAACACAACACATATTTTTTTTGACATATGCAATAAAGTTGAAGCATAGCTGTGTGGGTGTGACCATTGCTTAGCTATGCTTTACCCAGCTGAAGTGGCAGGATAAGTTAAAAAGCAATAGACATCCAGCATAAAAATAAGTTCAATAGTGTAGTGGTTTGAGTATATGCCTCACATGTAGTAATTCATGCTTTGAGCCTCACCAAAGCCATTTCCATTTTGCATCTGTAAACATTACAATTTTAATTTATTTGTATATTTATGTAGGAAGTAACTTATTTTTCTCAACCAGAGTAGTGTATTAGGCCCAGATGTGAGGTGTCAGTGTAATAAAGTAGTGAAAGCCCCATATAAACACAAGTACCCCATACAGTATAGTCAAACAAGAATAAATTAATTACAGCACATTGGGGGATGTCAGGGAAGGTAAATAAATCTATATTATGTAATTAATGATGAATCAATCCCATATAGGTGGTAGACCAATATAATAAAACATAAGCAATGCTAAGCATTGCACAGCTATGCTGACTGGGTGTAAGCATTGTGTACATAGGAATACTAAGCAATGTATAGCCCAGCTAAGTGGATTTGCCCATTGGTAAGCACTGCTGAACCTGTCCCTTTAAGTACTGCCAACCATAGCTAAGCAGGTTTGCCCATAGCTTAGCTTAGCTCAGCATTTTTAAAACCGTCCAGTCATGACAAAGGGTGGGAAATCGGCCGTATTTAAATCACACAGGCAGGAATACAGCTCATAACTGGCTGGAGCTCTCCACTGTAGGGAGTATGGCAGGTGTTGGAGAGGGCATGTTCTTTCAGGTGCAGGGCTGGGGCGTATAGGAGTCCAAGGTCATGGTAGGACTCCTGGTAAAAAACTACAATGTGAGACTGCTGCAGGGCCAGTACCAGGGCTCCCAATATAAAGTAGAAGCCTGGAAAAGTCTTGTCCGTGATCTCACCAGTGCCACTGGTATCCCTCAGGCTGGTGAGCAGGTCTGGCACCACTATGCCGACTTTAAACGGAGGAAGAGGAACCTGTTGGAGCAGTGTGCCCAAGAAGCAAGACAGAGGGGAGATGTCCCAGCAGTGTGTAAGTATTCATAGCAATAACTATTTATCAAAGTCCAGCCTGTGTATGTGATGGATAGGTATGCATAAATGTTCCTCTATTTTCATTATAGCTCCAGATGAGTGGGCTGTGAACCAGGAAGCCCATGCCATAAGGTTGCAAAGGCAGCTTTGCAAGGCTGGTGTGTAACACTCCTGCTTGCAGAAGTCATACCAAATAAATATAAAGGAGTAAAATGTCACCTGGCAGTATAAAAAATGTGTATGGTTTGTACTGAATAGACCAGACAATATGACAGTAATAGTCCCATATAAGTCATATTTAAATAAAAGCGTAACTGCCTGGAAATAAAGGTCTAAATCCTGGACTGGTTGTGTTTACTCTGGAATTGTATGGCCTGACATGTTGCATTCACCAAGATCTGATATCTGAATAGTAATAGTTTCATAGTTTCATAGTTTCATAGTATAGTACTAGGCTATCTGCCCTGGGGCATTTGTAAGCCTAGCCATAGTGATGTGGCTTTTGCCACCCCATGAAATGGTACAAAAATGTACAGAATAAATCTAGACTACAGTGCCTCTGTCTAGTAGTGACACAGTGAAGGTCCCCTTATATAATAGATTTAGTTTACTGTGCCCCTGTCTAGCAGTGACACAGATGTGACCCCTGGGATAAACTTACGATCTGTAGTGACACACTAACCCACGCACGTTCAAGCTTGCACGGCCCAACAACAGAACAGGAACAAACAAAAGCCAGCAAACGGTCCCCAAGGCTTTATTGATGTAAATGTAGTGTCAAAGACACTAAATCACACTCTCATCACCATGAATATAACAAATACATGCCTCAAACTAGTTTCGGTAAAGTACCTTCTTCAGTGAGGAAAAGTAACTATCATAATTCCATTCAACAGACTCCCTATTTATATAATTACTTAGCCAATAAACAAATGGCTAGCAATCAACTGCTAACTTTTAATTATACAAAACATTCATTAAAGGAAATGCACTTCCAAAAAACATATATTGTGAATAGAAATACACAAACTGTGCATGAATAATACTGAATCAACAAAAATATATAGCCAAGATAGCAGACGGTCCCTTAGAATCCGAATAGGAGAACATCGTAGTGATATTCGGAATCACAAAATCAGTAATGCCCTATATCAACATACTATTAAGCATTCATCTGCTAAATTTATATTTAGTGTTATTGACAAAGTACAGGGAAATAGACAAAATCAGTTAGGTTGGCAGAGTATTCTTAGCAAGAAAGAAAAATATTGGATTATACACTTGGGAGCCCTTTTTCCACCTGGATTAAATGACCATTTGTAAATTATTATATATATTTATATTGTATTTAACACCATATCTTGGCTATATATTTTTGTTGATTCAGTATTATTTATGCACAGTTTGTGTATTTCTATTTTTTGGCATTTAGTTTAAGGCCGTGACTACGTCACCAGTTGTCCATTTCAGTGAGGCCTTTTTGTAGGATGTGTGTATCTGCTGGTGTATCGACTATGGCGCCTAGTTTGCAGTCATCTGTGAACTTTGTCAGCCACAGCCCTCCCATGTTTGCTTTAACATCTGAGAAATAAATGCCGAACAAGAGGGGTCCCAGGACAGATCCCTGTGGAACACCACTTGTGACTGGCTTTGAGTCTGACATTGCTCCAGCGATTTTAACTTTATGGGTTCTGTCCTTTAGCCAGTTTGCAACCCATCTAGTGACATAAGGGTTTACTTTTAAGCTGTTTAGCTTATCTATGATGCCTGAGTGGGGTATTGTGTCGAAGGCCTTAGCCAAGTCCAGGTATGCTGTATGGACTGCTTTGCCCTCATCAATGGCTCTAGTGACTGTTTCGAAAAAGTCAACCAGGTTTAAAAGGCAGGATCTGCCTTTTACAAAGCCGAACTGGGTGGGGTCAAGCGTCTGTAGGTCCCCTATGTCTCCGTTTATGAGTTCCATAATGATTCTTTCCATAGCTTTGCAGACCAGGCTAGTCAAGCTTATGGGGCGGTAGTTTCCAGGCTCTGTAGAGGCACCCCCCTTGTAGAGTGGGACCACTGTTGCTGTACACCAGTGTTCAGGTACATATCCCGAAGTAAGGCTAAGGTTAAATAGCATTTTTATGTGTGGGTTTAGCTCCTCTTGTTGTTCACGTAACACGCACCCCTGGATAACGTCAGATCCCATTGATGCTGTGTTTTTTGCTTTGTTTAGGGCGGTTCTCACTTGGACATCTGAGATGACAGGGAGATTACATTCAGCTGGGATAAGTATTTCTTCTTTTGGGGGTGAAGGAGGCGAGAAATTTGCACTGAACCTGTCAGCCAGAATGTTAGCAATATCTGTGGGTTCAGTGTATTTTTTGTTGTTGTGAACCAACTCTGAGCATATCTGAGTGTTTCCACCCAGGTTTCTAACATAGCTGAAGAAGGCTTTGTGGTTATCTTTAGTGTCCTTAGCGATTTTTCTCTCAAAGTTTGCCTTGGATGTTTTTTATGAGAGAACGTAGTTTTCTGCTAATGTTGATCAGAGATGTCTTCCCTTCATGGGATTTCACTCTGACATGCAATAGCTTCCTTCTTTTGTTATACAATTTGTTTATGGCTGAGGTCCACCTGTCTGGATGCTTACATTTGGTGGAGAGGGACTTAGATTTGTTTGGGATTGCATGATCCATGCATTCTTGCAGATGTCCATAGAAAGCATTTGTGAAGGATTTGGCATTGTGGGATGTGGTATCCACTGGCACAGTGGGCTTAAAGGATAACATCTCAGTCTTAAGAAGAGTGAAGTCTGCTTTTGAGAAGTTTTTCACTGTGGTCTTTTGTGCTGGGGTGGAGGTGGGATATGTATATCCAGGGTGATTAGTTTGTGGTCAGATCTCACTAGTGAGGGGTATACTTCCGGTGTGGAGCATTTTGTCCCCATGTTTGTGATGATCAGGTCTAGTATATTATTTCCCCTAGTGGGAGAGGTGACTAGTTGTTCCAGTGCATTTGAATTTATGAATTCCAGGAACCTTTGGGCTAGGGTATTAGGGCTAGAATAATGTACCCAATCTATGTTTGGGTAGTTGAAGTCTCCCAGTATGATGGTATTTTGTGATACATTCATATCCTCCAATGTCTTCAGGAAGGCTGAGTGGGGTTCTTGAGATTGGGAGGGTGGTCTGTAACATGCTACCAGTTGTATAGCAGTTTTGCCTATGGTTAGTTGCACCTGTAATGTTGTGTTAACCACTGTTTCCCACACTGTCCTAGATAAAAATATGTCTAGAATGTCTGTATAAGAATTTTCTAATTACAAGGTCAGATTGTACAACCAAGAGAGACTTAGACAGAAAACATTGAAGGAAGAGACAGCAGTTTCTCAACTGCTCACTCTGATGATATACAAATTGTTGTAATTTTAGCAGACACAGCCATGGTTTAAATCCTGGGAGTGATAGTAAGCTATATGCATAGTTTTAACTAGGATTTTGGAAATATGTGTAGAAACAGTCTGGTAGTGTTAACAAACATTCCCCCCACAGTTTTTCCAGGTAAGAAAAATAGAAAGTAGCTATATGATGGATGAATTATACACTGTGTACAAACATACCACTGGCCAAACCAAGGCCATAGGGTATTGTAATAATACCTATAGAGTAATGATTAGAGCAATGATCATTAAAGTTGTGAGTACTGCAAGAATATATAAGTTAATTGACATCCCCCCACCATATCTGCAACAATAATCTAAACACACAAATTAATGGGTATGTTTTACACCAAACCTACTGTTGGGACATATGTCCTATTTTTCAACAGATATTGAAATGTGTTTCTATTAACGTTCCATGTTGAAATCCTATCATTGGTGACCTGTTGCTATCAATGTAAACTGCATGCTGTTGTAATAGCAACTGTGGTTCCATATATGCATATGTTCTGTTTGCTATGCAACTGTTCCAAATCTGTAGTTTTGGGTTAATGGAAATATCTATGCATGCTGTTATAACTAATCCTGAATTGGTTTCACTATTACTAACCCACATATGTTCTAAAACTGCAACACCATAACACATTTGGGACGGCCGGTCCCAGTGGACCCACCTGTCCCACCTCATCTGGCCATGACACGGGGCCCCAGCATGTCTTGGACCCACCCCCAGACCTCCTCGTCCACTGGTCCTGCACCACCTTCAGGGGAAACACCTCAGGGAATAGGGCTCATCCCCCCTGGCTCAGGTGCAGACAAGATATCATCACCCAAAGCCTGGTCCTGGGATTGGTGCATAGTGAGCTCCAAAAGGAGGTTGGAGATCTGCTACACCAGCTTGAGGGCTGCATGGCACAATTAAAGGGTAGAGTGGTGACTGTTCATGGGCGGGGACCTCAGTCACACTGTTTCCACTTGGGGGCTCATGGGCTTTTGATTTCCAAACACCTTTCCCTGTCCAAGGTGTTTACCCCCCACATGTGTCATATGCTGCCATTGTATGCTGTCTTGTCTGTCTTCCTACCCAAACTACCTCCCCAAATATACCTATTATCCTTCCCCAACATCCCACTTTCACCTTAAAAAAGGGCAATCTGTTAACAAAAAAAAATTTCACCCCATACACAGCTGTCCATTTCACACACATGTCCACTGGATACATGTAATCTAGTCTAATTGGCTTCACAACATATTATTGTTGTCCTCACCCCTCTCTCAGGAGTATGAGTGTCCAATTATAACTCCAAATTCAGTACATATGCAGAGCTGTTGCTGTAGAAGAAATGGACAGCTATGGACCTTCCCTACACCCGTCCTGCACATATCTAGCTACTATTCTTATTGTCTTTCCCTCTGTGTGCCCCCTTTTTCACCACTTTTCTATCACCCCTTTTTTTCTTTTCTTTTAAAGAAATTAGCAAGGGGGTAAGCAGGAGTAAGCTCTTTTAAGCAGTAGTGAGTGGGATTAAGCCTGTTTGCATGGCACTAAGCAATTCCTACACAAATTAAGCACTTTTAAGGCTGTCTGTAAGCATATTTAACCGGAAGTTAGCATTGCTTACCGCTGCACAAACCCACTTACAGCTGCTTAAAAGTGCTTTAATCACTCTGTATCTAACAGCCATTGCTCTGCCCAGCAACAAAATAATCAGCCCTTGCAAGTTTTGAACCCAGGACCCTACACACCATAGCCACAGCAAGTTACCACTAAGCCATCTGAGCTGTAGACATTTCTGATGTTTTCTCAAACATATCTTGCAATACAGTTATTTAACAGTAAGGGAAATGTATTTATATATGCACACACACACACACACACACACACACACACACACACATATATATATATATATATATATATATATATATATATATATATATTTATTTTGTTTATTTTTATTTATTTAACATTTGTTGACCGGGAAAGTCCAACTAGGTTCCACAGATCCTGTTTTCAGCGGAGGCCCGGGGAGAAACGCTCCAGAAGTATGTCTTTAGTATGTGGGAGGAAACCGGACTACCCGGAGGAAACCCACGTGAACGCAGGGAGAACATGCAAACTCCACACAGAAGGCATCCAGCCGAGAATCGAACTGGAGAACCTCTTGCTGTGAGGCGACAGCATTAACCGCTGCACCACTGCACTGTCCTTATATATATGTGTGTGTGTGTGTGTGTGTGTGTGTGTGTGTGTGTGTGTGTGTGTGTCTATATGTAGAAATGTATGTGTATATATATATATATATATATATATATATATATATATATATATATATATATAATATGTGTGTGTGTGTATAGCTATGTGTGTGTGTGTGTGTGTGTGTGTGTGTGTATATATATATATATATATATATATATATATATATATATATATATATATATATATATATATATATATATATTTAGTGCATTCAGACATTGGATCCACACTCTTTACCTCTTACTGCAGCAAATCTGACCAAAGGCTGTGTAAATGGGGTGAAGGGGCCCAAACTAAGGACCTCTTGTAATTATAGCCCTTATACCATCCTCCACAGCTGAACTGTTCTGCCTTGCAACAAAATAATAAGGCCTGCCAAGTCCTGGACCCAGTGCATTGTAAACTATGATCAAAGCAATGTGTCATTACACCATCTGAGCCCTAC
>NC_056725.1:1967730250-1967780250 GCF_019279795.1 Protopterus annectens | reverse complement strand
CCAAAGCCTTCAAGGAGTAACCATCACCAGAAATACATGCCTTAATCCAAAAAAAAAACACCTAATTGCATAACTGAGTTTACTTGTGAGTGTTTCTGCCATTTCACACTGAGATAATTGGAGGAAGTCAGAGGAAGGGCTTTGAGTTAACTAATCTGTGATATATAACATTAAGTATCCATTTTTTTTTCATATTTCTGAGTTATTTATAGCACTTTTATTGTCTACATATACTTTGCTAGCTATTTCACTGTGTGTGAGGTATTAACTAGAATGTTCAACAATTGTTAAGCATCTGGTTAGGTTTGTTTGTTCTGATTTCTTGCTAGGAGTGTATCATATAACTTGTTTGCATTTAAAAGCATTCTCTAGAGTCTCCTTGATCCTTTATCTGTTTAAACATTTCTGCAGTTTATTTCTACCTAAGTAGTCTTGGTAGTGTAGCATTGTCCATATTCAGGCTTATGTTTTGGGCCTAGTTGTTTGTTAGTAGAGGCTGTGTGGCTGAGCACATGTTCCATGCCATCATAGCTTAGCCAAGGCAAGTATAGCATTTCAGTGAGAGTGAATTGTTTGTGGTCATTGGTTGACTGGGGTTGCCTGGACTACGCCTTGGAGTAAGCACCTCATTGGTTCTTTTAAGCTTTTTTTAAAGTTGTTTCAGGTTTCATCTTTGTTACATAATAAGTTAACTTGTGAGTGCTTCTGCCATTTCACACTGAGCTAATTGGAGGAAGTCAGAGGAAGGGCTCTGAGCTAACTAATCTGTGATATAGAACTATAACTATCCTGTTTTTGCTTATTTCTGAGTTATTTATAGCACTTTTATTGTCTGCATATACTTTGCTAGCTAGTTTCACTGCGTTTGCGGTATTAACTCAAATTTTCTACAATTGTTAAGCACCTGGTTGGTTTTGTTTGTACTGATTTCCTGTTAGGAGTGTATCATATAACTTGTTTGCATTTAAAAGCATTCTCTAGAGTCTCCTTGATCCTTTAAATGTTTAAACATTGTTGGTTTTTTTTCTACCTAAGTAATGTTACTGGTGTAGCATTGTCCATATTCAGGCTTATGTTTTGGGCCTAGATGTTTGTTAGTAGAGGCTGTGTGTCTGAGCACATGCTCCAGGCCAACATAGCTTAGCCAAGGCCAGTATAGCATTTCAGTGAGAGTGAATTGTTTGTGGTCATTGGCTGCCTGGTGTTGCCTGGACTACCCCTTGGAGTAAGCACCTCACTGGTTCTTTCAAGCTTTTTTTAAAGTTGTTTCAGGTTTCAACTTTGTTACTTAAGAAGTTAACTTGTGAGTGTTTCTGCCATTTTACACTGAGCTAATCGGAGCAAATCGTAGAAAGGGCTCTGTGCTAACTAATCTGTAATATATAACATTACGTATCCTGTTTTTTGCTTATTTCTGAGTTATTTGTAGCACTTTTATTGTCTGCATATACTTTGCTAGCTAGTTTTACTGTGTGTGTGGTATTAATTAGAATTTTCTACAACTGTTAAGCATCAGGTTGGGTTTGTTTGTTCTGATTTTTTGTGGCTTTATTGGTTTTGCAGTTGCCCGCCCCTACTGTAAATTTGATCTGGGATACCCCTTCCAATCTAATGTCATTACCTCATTCTACCTAATCCAGGGAGAACATTTGAGAAGGCCAACCCATTTAGTTTCTGCTCCTCCTTTCCCCTTTCCACTTTACAAAAAAACATTTTTTCTAAGCTTGTTTCCTGCCTTTCCTGTAAGTTGTCTAGTCCAGATTAAGATTTGCTGTATCCAGGACTGTTTATAAGCTTCTGAGCCCCCAAGCCTTTCTGTGTTGGAGGGAAGCCTTCTAGCTTAATTTTGTTTCTTAGAACAAGCCAGTTTTCTAGTTTCATCACTAAAATCTGTTTCTTTGAGCTCAGCACTTATTCAGAACTCATTGTAAGCACTAAATAAGCTACAAATTACGACAGCACTCAACTTTCCTCACTTGTCTAGAGGAAAACAGTATTAATACTTAATAAATAAGCACCTATCCAGGCATGTCTAACTGTCAGCTCCCGGTGTTTTCTCCTGTCTAACTGATGAATCTGGGTATCTTGGGGCAATGCAGCAATTGCCTCATGTACACAGACAACCCTCTCCTCCTACCACCCAACACTACAACCTGTGAGAGATGCACTTATATAGCCAAACTGGAAGCAAAGCTCTCTTTGCCCAAGACTGGACTAAACAGTCAAGATGAGAAGGTAAACACTTGCACCACACCACACTCATCACATAGTCCCTCAAAACCTACACCACCAAAACACACACATAGAAACACAAAACACACACCTAACTTTGGGGAGGCTCTCAAAAAAAAATCTACCCAAGCAACAGGGACCTCCAAAGCAGAAACGCAAGCAACCTCCACCCCCCCCAACACAACCCAAATGACACATAGCCCACAAACTCAGCGTGCCACTCAACCACAGCCCCTAAGGGATAACAACATACCCAACACTCTAGTCATAGGTGACTCTATAGTCAGGCACACTAATGTTCCACTCCACAGGCTAAACAAGGAGAAAGTTACTGTCAGCTGCCTGTCAGGTGCCAGGATCCGCCACATAACGCATGCACTCAGGTCACTCCACAACAAGTACAATTATGACTCTGTCATTGTCCATGTTGGTGTGAATGACTTGAGATGTACCTCCCTGGACTACATGAAAAGAGACATGGAGCAGCTGTCTGATCTTGTAACCCAGGCAGGAATGACCCTAACCCTGAGTAGCATCCTGCCATCACCCAAAATGATACCACAGCACAAGGGCAAAATGATTGACTTCAACAATTGGCTAAGCTTCTCGTGTCATTCAAGGGGTTCCAGTACCTGTCAGCCTAGGATGACATGATCGACAAACCGCAATGCTTTGCCAGAGATGGCCTGCACCTGTCACCCTTGGGATTCCAGATACTGGCTAAGGCTCTTGCCACCCCTATAGTGCCTTTTTTAGGCAATATTCAAATTAAAAATTCACCACCATAACAGGTACAAGCAAGCAAAATCTGAGGGTAATGGCACTTAATGCTAGAAGTCTAAACCTCAAAATGCACTCACTGTGGGCACTCCTTAAAATGGAGAACATCGACATCTGTGCAGTGACAGAGGTCTGGTTCAAGGTTCCATACAGCAGCCCTGCATTACCAGGCTATAATTCATACCACACCATTCAGCCACCTAACCTGGACTGAAGCATTAAAGGCTGAGGTGTGTCCATATTCATTAAGGATATCCACACCACAAGGCTAGTTGCTCAGCATAATGCATCTGAGATTATTCAAGTGCAACTAACTCTGGGCAAGACTGCAATCCAAATTGTAGCTTGCTACAGATCCCCCACCATGCCCCAGGATTCCCACTCCTGATTTCTTGATACAATGGAAAATATTATGTTACAACCTAACACATTAATAATGGACGATTTCAGCTACCCCCAACATTAACTGGGAAAATTACTCATGTACCAACTCTTGCGCTCAACTTTTTCTGGATGCCTTGGATCAACTTATCCACAGCCCCACCAGGGGCAGCAATAACCTAGGCCTGGCCATTACCAACATGGGCAACCGGTGTTCCACACCAGAGATCAATTCCTCATTGGTCAGATTCGACCACAAGCAAATCACCCTAGACATCCACATCCCACCCCCACCCCCCCATTAGGGAAACCACCATAAAACATTTCTACAAAGCCAACTTCGTGCTTCTTAAGACAAAAGTGGCAAACTTCACGACACCCATGCTGACAGACAATAGAGGTACAACTGCTTAATCCTATACAACTGCACTTTATAAGCACTTGCACGAGTGCATGGATTGTGCAATCTCTAACAGAACCAATATGCTATCCTCCAAAAAAAGGAAGCCAATCTGGTGGTGCCCTGTAATAAACAAACTCTACAACAGAAGAAACTGTTGCAGAAAAGAGTAAAACCCCATGATTGCAGAAACTCCGTAGTCAGCCTCAGTAAGAAGCTGAGATCCCTCATAAAATCCTCCAAAGCTAGTTACAAAAACAAATTCGCCACTGATTCTAAAGACAGCCACAAAGCATGCTATAGCTATGTCAAGAATCTCAATGGCAACACTCAGATCTGCTCTGAGATACAGCACAATGCCACTAATTATACAGAACCAACTGATATTGCGAATATTCTGGCAGATAGGTTCAGTGCTAACTTTACCCCTCTCTCATCCCCTAAAGGGCCCATCTTTTTACCGGAAGAATGCAAAGTTCCTGTAATCATGGCTGCACAGGTAAACAACACTCTCCATAGCCAAGAACACAGGGACCTGACAACATCCCAGGCTGCATTCTACATGAACTACAGAACGAAATGACACCCCACCTAAGTACCATGTTCAATCATAGCCTCATCTCAGGCTTTGTGCCCACTGAATGGTGCACAGCAATGGTTACCCCACTCCACAAAGGGGGAGTCACCACGGACCCCGGAAACTATTGCCACATTAGCCTGATGAGTCTGGTCTGCAAGGCTATGGAACGTATCATCATGGAACTTATAAACAATGACACTGGTAATCTCTAAACTCTGGACCCTACCCAGTTCATGTTTGTAAAAGGCAGATCATGTCTCCTAGACCTGATAGACTTATTTGAAGCTGTCACCAAAGCTGTAGATAGGGTAAGATGGTTCACACAGCCTATCTAGATCTCGTCAAGGTTTTCGACACCATCCTCCACTCTGGAATTATAGATAAACTCACTAAACTAGGTATAAATCCCTATGTCACAAGATGGGTTACCAACTGGCGCACTGACAGAACCCACATTGTGAAAGTAGCAGACTCTAAATCCAGTTTCAGACCAGTGACAAGTGGAGTACCACAGGGTTCAGTCCTACATCCTCTCTTATTGGATATCTACTTCTCTGAAGTACAGGCTAACACAGAAGGTCTTTGGATAACAAAGTTTGCAGATGACTGCAAACTAGGAGCCATAATCAAAAGTCCTAACGATATGCACATCCTACAAAAGGGCCTCACTGAGACAGATGCCTAGTGTCAAAGCCATGGCCTCAAGTTCAATGCCAAAAAGTGCATTGTCATCCCTTTTGGTAAAAACTCTGTACCCATGAACTATCACATAGGCGGTAGTCTACTTAACACCAAAAGTGTTAAAAGAGACCTTGGGACACAGGTGGACAGTAGTCTCTCCTTTGATAATCACATCACCACAGTAGTCAGGAAATCCTTCTACGTGGCACACCTCATCACAAAAGGTTTCTCATCCAGGAAAAAAGAGGTCATTGTTCCTCTCTACTCATCACTCATTAGACCCATTATATAGTAAAACGATCCTTTTAGTTTGTACCTCACAAGACATCTACAACAACTGGAAAGGCCACAGAAATACCTCACAAAAAAGATTACCAGCCTCAAACAGATGCCCTACGCAGACCGTCTCAAAAAACTCCAGCTTTACTCTGTCACATATCGCCTACTCAGCAGCAATCTCTGCCTAACATACAAAGCTCTGTAAAACCCAGAGCTGTTGGACATGCTCCACTTAAAGAAATCCCAATCCCTCCAAGCTACACGCTCTAGGGACATAAACCTTGTCACCACAATAAACAGAATATGCTGGAGGGATAGATTACTGTCCCAGGCACTTCCCATACTCTGGAACAAACTACCTATCTATATCAAACAAAGATCCTCATTAGCACTCTTCAAGAAAAATCTTGATGATTGGATGGGAGATATGAAATTCACCCTGGGGACCACTTCTGTGCCTCTGCTGGACAGAGGCACAGGAAAATAATTTTCTTGGGTGGCAAAACCAGGGTACCATTTGGCTAAGCTTATATAGGCCCTAGAGACAATAACCTAGTACCTACTTATGAACCTATGAATACACAGCCTTCAATTACACTCAACATTTAACCCCCTATGGGATAAAGAATCACAGTTAATATTAATACACTGAAGTCTGTACATAACAATTGTCCTTTTATCAATGTTTCATCACACCGAGGAACAGATGTTTTCAGAAACATTACTTTGAGGCCCACTACTGTTCCCATGGTATGATTTATTCATATGTACAGCTATAGAAGTGACATATTTTTATCAGTAATATGTATGACATGTTCTAACAGCCTAGTTCTAAGACATGTGTTACTGACCCCCACATAAAATATGTTACAAGGGCATCTATGAGTATTTTCTATACAACAACCACTTGAATGTACAGACTTCAACATGTTTCCCAACCTTTCTCTTCAGCAGGAATTACAGCACTAAATAATGATAGACCAGTATACCTATCCACCCCTATCCACCTACTACTATATGACATCTGGACCAAGCCTGACATAATTGGTGGACAGAAGCCCAAATACACGGCCATACATGAAATACTACTGTTATACACATAGAAAGTTGCTGGTGTTACAGGGTTTGTTGTAACATATCTTTTCTTTGGGATGTAAAGTCAGAAAAGAAAAATGTATGTTACCATCATAATGCAATCACCAGAGTATGCTACTGATTTGCCAAGGACAACACCTGTCTGGGGATCAGCCCATACATAACAGGCTAACCTGTGGCCATTATGTGGATGGCCCTACAGTTGAGAGCAATGCATAGACAGAACTATGTCAGACTGAAAGCCATGCAGAAGTAGCATGTGCAGACAAACCTTGTTATACTAGCAGTATTCCAAACATATAACAGTAATACTCACATCCAACTCCTAAGTCCTGAACCTACCCCACCATTTAGTTGGCTTGTCTCCATTAGTTTTGTTGTAAGAGGTATTAGCTCACACAACTCCAAGATGTCTTCCTCATAAGTAAGGGAAAGGGCCAATGCCCCCATGGAGTACTCATTTATAGGAGTGTATTGCCATGACATTGGCTATTGGAAGAACTACAGAGCTGCTCTGCATGCAATTTGCAGGTGGGGAACCCCAATTGGTGCACAAGCCATCACCTGGTCATGAGCACTACCTGCAAAAGCATGCTGCCACCTATTAAAACCAGCTCTATCCCTGTAGTGCACAGAGAGAAAGAGAGAGAAATAAATGAGACATAAAGTGGAAAATAGAAGAAAGAAAAAAGTAAGTGGAACATGTAAGCAAGTAATTGAATCTACTAGTTGGTTTGTAATAATGGGAAATATGGTTTGAAGGAATATATGTCCCAGCAAGACATGCTTTACTAATGTCCTGCTAAACAGGTGCTATAGCCATAGCATCTGACCCTCTTTGTAGTGGTAGATATCACAGACATATCTCAACTGTACAAATCCTCACAGAATGTCCACATTTTACCATCATGTATTTTTGTCTGTTCCTCCTGGGATCTGTACTTTATTGGCAAATGGCTGAGGATTGACGTCATCAGGTAATGACAAACATTTCAGTTTGAGACTCCAAATCCTTAAGAATAGTAATGCTGAATGTATCATTCTATGAACTTCCTATGTTTGTAGCAGGTATATTTAAAGTCTGTCCCTATTTATCACTCATCATTTTAGGCACTGTCCAGATGTAATGCTCTGAGAGGTTGTGAGGTGGAAACACAGCTCATGAGCCTGACGCACCTGTGAAAGGACAGCTCATATATGAAAACTGCAGGGATGTCTGTCAAACAGTTGTGACTGTGCCACTGTTAGGCCAGTTAATGGGATGTTTTCCATATCCATGTTACCTGTCATTATGAGTATGACACACGTTTGCCTTGTAAAGCTAAGACACCTATAGATGGTGTGTGCATAGTAGAGTACTGATGAAGACATGTGTGTTGAACTGTATATGATATATTGACTTAATAACATCCAACTGTACAGTGTTTTGCTGGACATTAAGCACATTTGTGACTGATATCTGTAGTCACATACACATATACCTGTGTTATGTCACCCAAATCATTGGCAGGTCTGTAAGTAATGTCATTGTAACATAATAGCCTACTTATGACTGTTGGACCTCTTCCAGGTTATCACAGTGATGTCAAACCCTACTGTGCAATCAATGTACTAATGTGTGGTTCAGCTATATTAATACAGTATCGATACTGATGTCCCCTTTGACACCCATTTATGTGTGCCATTGTCAAGACTTACTGCTGTAAAATACTGAGAAGTATGATTGAGCAGAAGGACTGTAAATACAGTGTGCCATACTTACATTCAATAGAAATGTATACCAGGTATCCCCTGAGCAATTGTATGTATGCATATATTCAGCTGGAAGGCACAAAACTAATCATATGGGTTTCAAGCAGCCAGGTAAAAAGGTTGTGCATGTTACACATGTGTTATATCAGTGTCAGTGCATACAACAGACATATGTGTGTACAGCTACTGGTGGTTGCATTTCCCTGACACTGATGTGGGTACTGGAGTTGACCTGATTATCAGGTATTAATCAGAGAACTGTCCACCTGTGTTATGAGCCTCTATCCATGCATACCACTAGCAGCTATATCAACACCTATATACAGTGGATATAACAAGTGCACACACCCCTTTAGGAATGCCAGGTTTGTGTGCTGCATGACAATCAGACCACAGAAGATCATTTCATGTTTCTTATCTTGAATGTGACCCCTAACCTGTCCAATTCCATTGCAATACAATCAAAGGTGTTTCTAGGAAGGTGAGCAACTATTGCCAAGTGAAGATGTGCCATGATGTTAGAGTCCAGACCAAGACGGATGAAAGCTGTAACCATCTCAAGAGGTGCATGCACAAGTTTAAAGGTGTGCACACTCATTCAACTGGCTTATTTTACTGAGTATTATTTCCAGAAGTTTTCACAGACCAGATTGTTATGTTTTCAATTGAATTGTACAGGCTATAGGTCATACTACAGGTGGGAATTGTTATGAAATGAGTTATTGTGGTGTCATGTTCCAATTGCACAAATACCAGGCAGTGTATAGGGGGTGTGTAGCCTTTATATCCACTGTAGCTATATGGACACAGCAGAACCTGACGTGTATATCAAGCCTCCACCAAAGTAGAGTAATCCCCTTTGGTGGACAGCAGCAATACACAAACCATATAATAGGTTGCTACATTGGCTGTACAGGGACACATAGGTGCAGACAACAACTTTGAAGCAAGTCCACCTATATCTGAGCAAGCAGGTAAGTTCACAGGTGATGTCCTGTAAGGCTGACTATAACTATGGATCAGACATATCCACATCACCAAGGACAACTGCAACCGTGTCTCCGCATATGTTATACATCTCAGATGAAACAACACAATTCACCCTGCACTGGGGTACACCTCATACATCCATGCCATGGACAGAGGCAAACTGCATCACACAAGTTAGATGGGAACATTGCTATCCTGTCCACCCCATTCGTACATGGAGATACGCACATCAACGACACTCCTTCCCACAGCAATGGTGAGCATGTACATATTGCCTACTGATAGCAAAAACAGCATATCTTCATGGGACATACTAACATCAGAGGCTGCCTCCTACATGAAGTCAACCATGTGCTCAGATCTCCATCACAAACCACAGTCAAGCACAGACTTGCCACCATGCACACACTATCCACATGGAAGATGACCACTGTCAACCCTCTACACAGAAATGAATGGAGGATAGTGGATTATACAATAAAGTGTACAACACTGGGGGGGATAAGATAGCTCTGGGACAGGTGTGTGATGCAAGCTGCTATAGCCATGATAGCTTGGAGGTTTTTGGGGTAGTCTGGATTATTTGCAAGTAATATCAACTGTTGATGTGCATTTTGACAACCGTATGAGGTCCTTTAATCTTCTCCTGTTCATGTCTTCCAGGTAACATGCAGAGTGCTTGCCTACCAGCATTCTCTGTTGGGGAAACAGACATCATCACCCAATATGCAACTGGACATTATGCCCTGTCATGTGGACAGAGATCAGAAAATGTGTGGGATTGGACTGCCCTGTGGAACAGTGTGGTCCACTAGATAAATGATGCCGGACTGCACAGCAGAACTTATGTGCATGTGCAGCATCAGGCCACCAACCTCAAATGCCATGCCCATCAATGGGCTGCTGCTGTAGCAAGGGACCAGCTAGACACAGGTGGGGGTGCAGCCATCCAGCCACCACTGACACCCATTGAGGAGCTCCTCACCACACTTGGCCCACATGCCGAACGCACAGGCCATGATGTTAAAGGAAGCATTGTGATGGTGGCTTGCACACACACACTGGATGAGAAGCATGCAGGTAAGGACCCAGTGGGGATTAGTACACTAATGTATCAGATATACATGTATCTGTATTGTATCTACATCCATGTGTCAGGTCCAATTGCAGTTGTGGAAGGGGTTTTCTAATGCACAGAGGTGCACATCTATGGTGAGAACAGGGCATTGTGCATTATTGCGGTTAGTACTGTAGATGTGCAGACATGCTGCATCCATCCTACACCAAGGCCACATGTGCGTCTGCTGACAATAACCCCCTCTCACAACTACCTAGGACCCTCTTGTCTGCATATGAGTCAGCAGCCTGTAGCTGTTGGTTACTACATTTTTCTGTTGTTGTCTGGCAATACCCCAGGCATGTGAAGCACATGCGATTTACCATGCACACATCCATCAGTAATAGCTATATTGCTTTATGTAATAGCTATGTTGCTTTTTCATGTCCACTTTTGCTGGGGTTAACTGTACTGCATCACAGTGGTCACCACTGGGGCCTATCTGACGTGAATTCAACATTCCTGTAGCATACCTCACAACTTGTCAGTGTCAAGACGTTTGGACAGAGGCCACCAAATTGTGCTGGACAAATGTCCTATGGTAAAGTCATGCGTGACACATTACTGGTATACAGTGCATATAAATTGTATACACACCCCTCTTAAGATGCAAGGTGCTACTGTTACATACTAATTAGGACCACAATATGACAGTCCATACCTCTTCCAGCCTTTAATGTGACTCATAACAGGTACAGTTCACTTGTAAAACCAAACATCTGTACTCATGCATTGCACCTACAAAGCAGGCCACATATGAGGGTGGCAGATGTCCTATCAGCATGATGTGTCACTCAGGTATAATAAATCATGCTGCCATATGTGTCAGTACACTCACTGTGGCCTATTAGGCTATAATACCACATACATGGGCATTGTTAAGGCACACAGACCACTTCCAACCACATATAGGTTTCAAACATATGGATATTCCAGACACATCTGTACAGAGGACTGCACAATGATTTAACCTGCTACATGTGAGGCAAATGCTGTCACCACACTGCATAAAGTAATGGCAGTGTGAGGTGGTCACCAGCCGTGTATGGTATACACATCAAAATGGTATAAGCCACAGATATGATGCCCACACACACATACACACACACACACACACACACACACACACACACACACACGCACACACACACACACACACACACACACACACACACACACACACACACACACACACACACACACAGTTGCCAGCATTAGGATTAGGCCTCCTGCCTATGTCGGTATTCCTACTAAAGTACCATGCAGTTATCAGATGTGCACAGAGCTTATACATTTCCACCTCTTCCAAAGGTACTTCTAAGGTGGATATCATCAACAGGTCTACTACATTAGAGTGAAGGGAAGTGTAAAGGGTAGTACACAGTTCAAAAATGGTATGAGTCAGATAGTATATGATTCACACACACACACTTGCCAGTATTGAGATTAGAACTCCTGCCTCTCTAGGCATTCCTACCTTAGTGCTATGCAGTTATGAGAAGCGCCACAGAGCTTACACATTTTCAACTCAACCAAAGGTACTTCTGAGGTGGATGATATCAACAGATCTACTAAATTGGAGTGAAGGGAAGTGTAAAGGGTAGTACACAGGTCAAAAATGGTATGAGCCATTCAATACATGATTCACATAAACATACATACGCACTTGTCGGTATTGGGACTAGAACTCCTGCCTATCTAGGTATTCCTACCTTAGTGCTATGCAGTTATGAGATGTGCCACAGATCTTATACATTTCCAACTCAACCAAAGGTACATCTGAGGTGAATGATATCAACAGGTCTACGAAATTGAAGTGAAGGGAAGTGTAAACGGTAGTATACAGTTCAAAAATGATATGAGCCAGATAGTACATGATTCACACACACACACATACACTTGCCAGTATTAGGATTAGAACTCCTGCTTATCTAGGTATTCCTACTAAAGTGCTATGCAGTTATGAGATGTTCAACAAAAGGTACTTCTGAGGTGGATGACATCAACAAGTGCATGAAATTTGAGTAAAGGGAAGTGTAAATGGTAGCACACAGGTCAAAAATAATATGAGACAAATAGTACATGATTCACACACACACACACACACACACACACACACACACACCTGCCAGTATTGGGATTTGAACTCCTGTCTATCTAGGTATGTTTACTATAGTGTTATGCAATTACTGCACATGCTACAGAGCTTACTGAGCTTTCATATGGCCAAAGCTGCTGATAGCTGCACAGCTGTGGTAAAGTGTTAGAGGTGGCAGACAGTCTGCTTTCTTTTCCACCCATACATCATGCTAGCTCTTTCTGTCTTGCACTTCAACTAGCATTATGGCTTGGTACTTCACCAGATTATTGTATCATGAAGTATGGCACACCTGTGAGCCGTCAGCAGTACTTGTTCATCACAGATGTCAACCCAGTACTTACTAGTTATGTCCACCCGTCCAGGCATGTTTGAAGGGTGGTTATCTGTGCTTTCACCCATTGACCTAGTACACATGTCCATTCTGGGGCACTGTTGCAACTGCTGCATGTACACAGACAACCGTCCCCTCTAAACTCCAAACACTCAGACCTGTGAGGGGTACCCATATATCAATCAGTGTGGACATATGCAGTCTCCAGCAAATAATGGACTAGCAAGTCAAGAGGATAAGATCAACATCTGCACAACACCATGTCGAACACGTAGCTCACCATAACTTCCACTTTGACAGCCATGACATACAGTGAAAAGCCACACACCCCCACCTTCCCAGAGGCACTCAATGGACATCTACCCAAACAGCACAGACCAGCAAGGCAGACACTCATTCAGACACCGTGACATGGCACATGCCAAGGGACACATATTTAACCTACAGTGTGCCCCCAACCGAAGCACCTAATGCTAACAATCTTGCACAATACAGTAATCATGGGTAACGCAATACTGAGGCACACAGATCCCACTCACTAGTTTGAATATGGAGCAGGTAATTGCCAAATATCAATCACATGCCAGCATCAAACACCTGACACAGCCAGTGATGTCGCTCCACAACAACAACGAGTATCACTCCGTATCCATGTGGGTGTGAATGAATTGGGACACACCTCCCTGGACTACATGATAGGATACATGGTTTGACTCTCTGACTATGCGGTTCAGGCTGGTGTGACAGTAGCCCTGGGCAGTGTACCAGTATCACCCAGAATGATGCTGCAGTACTATCAACAGATGGTTGACTGCAATATTGGTTTACGTGTTATGTGTCATTCTCAGTGGATCCAGGGCCTCTCTGCCTGGGATGGCATGATGGCCAGAACCCAATGACTTTCCATGGATGTCCTACATCTGTCACTGCTGGGTTGCCAGGTACTGGCTATGTGTCTTGCCACCCCTATGGTGCCTTATTAGGCAATGTTCCTAATGTTATTTCCACCATAACAGCTACACATGTATGCAATCTGAGGGTTATTCTGCTCAACAGTGGACGTCTAACTGTCAGGATGCAGTCACTCATGGCAGTTGTTGGAGTGGAGGACACATGTCTGCTGTAGTGGAGAGGTGGTTCACAGCAGCAGACAGCAGACCTGCAGTATCTGGGTATGACACATTTCACAGCTGTCAGCCCCCAAACATGGACCACACCATACCTCCACAGGTGGTGTTGTCTCCATATTCATTATGGATAGGAACAACTCCATACTGACATCCTATTATAATGCATTGGAGATACTTCCAGTACAGCTGTCTTGGGGTAATGATGCTTTCCAGACCATAGCCTGCTAAGGGTCCACATCTATGTCCCTAGACTGTCAATGCACATTCCTCAACACCCTGCCATCTCTGACATTCCAATACAACACTGATATATTACGAGTCTTCAACTACTTCTCCATCACCTGGAGAATGTCGCCAATCACCAGTACAATGGCCCAACACTTCTGGGATTCATCATTTCCATTTCCCTAGACGAGCTCATACTGACCCATGGTACAGGATGCAACAACCATGACCTGTGTTGACCGCTTAAATATGGGACCATTGCTCATCCCCAGATGTCAATCCCTGCATGGTGATATTCACACAGGCTGTAATCAACATGGAACTCAACATGTCAGCCACACCCCCCACAAAGATAACCACTTGGAAAAACCTCTGAAAAGCTGACTTTGCAGTCATGAAAACAGGGGTGGATGTCTTCACTGCACCCATGGCAATGGGATGTAGCTGCATGACTGTGGAATCATACACATAGGCACTGTACAAACAGGTGCATGAATGAATGGTACTAGCCAGAGCCAACAGAACTCAGACACTGTCCTCCAAACACTGGAAAACAATGCGATGGTCCCCTGCCATTACTGAAGTGTACATCAGAAGGAGGACACTGTTGCAGGGAAATGTGGTGTCCCATGACTGTTGAACTCACTTATTAGCCTCAAACCCAACTTTGGATCCCTCACGGAATCCCCAACAGGCATCTATGGCAGCAGAGAGGCAGCAGACACTGACAGTTACAACAGCCGTGATAGTTACATCAACAACCTCCACAGTATTAAACACAAGTGCTGCGAGTTACTGCACAAAACTTATACCTATCCTGAGACAACAGATATTGGCCACAGTCTTGGCAACACATTCAGTGCCAGCTTTAACCCTCTCTCCCCCCACAAGTGAAGTGCTGAGTGAATGTGCTCTCACATGCTGTATCCCATGTCCATTCTAGGCATCTGTGTATCACCAGGATATGGCCTTGCAGCAAGGCCACAGGGTATGGCAGTGTGGTGACACATCCACCATGTCATAGGTAGGGTACAGTACGTGCACGGTAATTCCCGGTCTGTAACACTGTGATTGCCTATGTCTCACAGATTATAGAGCTGAGGGTTGTCCATAGGTACATGTTGATGTACAACATCTGTTGTAGAATGGAGAATGGTACATGTTCTTGTTTGAACACACCTCTGATCACTAATAACCAAAGCCACAAGGGTTATTCATCAACCAAACACACTGGGATTACTATTCACACACACAGATACACACAAACATGCACACACATACACACACACACACACACACACACACACACACACACACACACACACAAACACACACACGCACACACACACGCACAAACACACACACACACACTTGCCAGTACTGAGATCCATAGGTTCATTGCTTCATAGGTGTATAGTAGGTGAATGGGCCTGAAGGCTCTACAAGGCTAGCCCAAGGAAATACATTGGCATCTGGCCACATTACAATAGTCCCCAGTGTGGCTCAGGGGTATAGTCACTGGAGTGGTCCCCATAGGTGGTTATTGTATTCCCCATCCACTCATCCAGGTTTCTATTGTGGGCGGCCAGTGATGTGCACTGCTTCCCATGTATGTGATCTATATTCCATAATATGGACAGTGTCTGGGTTGTGCACATGTCCCACATGTATGTTCTTTGATGTGTGGAAGTGTGCTTGAGGTCTCTGGGGCATGTTGCATGGATAGATTGGTATCTTCTGATGTAGTATTCCTGACCTCATTTGGTGAGACCTGGCTATGTAACTGAGATCGTGATTGCACCTACATTGACAGTATGATACGGGTATTCTGTAGAGTTAGTGGCATCTGTCCATACAGGGCATGTGTATAAGGCATGGTATTTCCTTTGTGGGGTACATTTGCAGACTCTACAGTTGTTGCAGGTGTCCAGTGGGGAACATGGCAAAAGAGCCACTGTACACATTTATTGGGCTACTGAGGGGATGGAATAGGGTGCCATGTCCTTTTACTTGCTGGATATCACAAAGTCAGTAGATGTAACACATCAAAGTACTTTTGATGTTAGTGGCACTGTTGTGGTCAACAGGCATCTAGTCCACTGCTATCACACCATAGGTACTATCAGTGAGGCGATATGCAGGGCAACTACCAATATAGTGGTTGTTGCTTAGCCAAGTGTGTTTGTGTATGATACGTGGGTGGAGAGTGGTCTCTGAGTGATAGAAGGGTTGCCTATATTGTTCATTAATCCATACTGTCACATTTAGGGATGTGGATTGTTTACACCAACCTCTCTGGTGTTTGACATCTGCTGGCCTTGTAATGTGAACACTGTGACATATACTAGGTCCTCTATAATAATTTAGTGAAAACCGCCCCCAATGGATCCTGTTATTATACAATCATACCAACCTCCACAAAGAATACTGATGACAGACAGACAGACAGACACACACACACACACACACACACACACACACACACACACACACACACACACACACACTTGCCAGTACTGAGATTCAAACCCCTACTTAGCTATGTATTGCTACTACAGTGTACCACATTTATCACATGTGCCATATAGCTTATAGGATGGCTGTTGTCCTAAGGTACTTCTAAGGTGAGGAACATCACCAGCCCTTGTAAATACTGACATTGGGTGATGTAGTGGGTGATAGATTCAAAAAAAATATTTTACCCTACACACACATTTACATTTGCCAGGGGTGACGTTCAAACCTCTATCTAACAATCTTTTTTGGACCATTATGTTATGCATTTACCACATGCACCACTGACCTTACATGGTTTAGGGTTGGCAACAGGTACTTCTAAGGTGGATGATATCTGCAGGACTGCTAAAGTCAGGCATTGAGATGTATACTGGGTGAAATGGGGCCAAAATATTTGAGGTACTTACATACATATGTAGACATATGTACACACACAAACACTTGCCAGGGATGAGATTCAAGCTCATACCTAAGTAGTTATTGCTAGTACATTGTTCCGCATTTATCGCATGCACCATGGAGCTTACATGTTGGAGAGCTGTGCCAAGGTATCTTTGAAGGTGAGTGGCATCAGCAGCAGTGCTAAAGGAAGGGTAAGGGAAGTGTTGTAAGTGTGAATGCCCACAAAATTAGATTTCTACAAGGATGCACACACTCTCTTACACAAACACTCACATTTACACAGTTGCCAGAATGAGGATTGGAATTCCTACCTAACTAGTCTGCTACACTAAAGTATTACACAGTTATCACATGCACCACAGAGCTTATATGTTGGAGAGCTGTCCAAAGGTATCTTTAAAGGTGAGTCACATCAGCACCAGTGCTAAAGGAGGAGTATGGGAAGTGTTTTAAGTGTGAATGACCATAAAATCAAGTTTCTTCAAGGATACACACACTCTCTCACACAAGCACTCACATTTACACAGTTGCCAGGATCAGGACTAGAACTCCTACCTAACTAGTTTGTTACACTTAAGCACTACCTAGTTATCGCATGCGCCACAGAGCTTATATGCTGGTGAGATGTCCAAAGGTATCATTGAAGGTGAGTGACATCAGCAGTGATGCCAAAGGAGGGGTATGGGAGATTTAATAAGTGTGAATGGCCTCAACCACATTCATCTAGAAAAACACACACACACACACACACACACACACACACACACACACACACACACACATGCTCACACTCACACACTCACACACTCACACACAGCTTTACATTTGACAGGACTGAGATTACAACTGCTACAAAGATGCCTACTTGTACCGTAGTGTTACACAGTTATCACAAGCAACACTGACACTATAGGGCTGAAGGCTAACCAAAGGTATTTCTACAGTGAATGACATCAGCACATCATGTGATATAGGCCAATGGGATGTGTAGTGGGTGGGACAGGCCTCATAATGGAATTCCCTCTGTCGCTGTCTGTCTTACTCTTCCCCACATCTCTGTATGTGTATGTTTGACATATTATATTATGTTTGCCTTAGATATGTGTGTGTATTCCTATCCAATGTGTGTGTGAAGTATCAGTGGTGTACCCTTTGGTGTGTATGCACAGACAGCTGTGAATAACCAATAACTATAGTCCACTGTGTTTTTAGACATGGGCTTCATTTCTCTAAGTGTAGGAGCATGCCCAGTATGACCTTATATATTGAGTGTGTGCATCCATTCCAGGGAGGGTTGGACTCCAGTTCAGGATTTTGTGTGCTACAGCTAAACCTAGCAAACTGTTTCTGCAGGATATCAGTAGATAAGTTGCCAATATGGAGACACAATGGGCTTAACATACAGGGGATACTGTAACTGTTGCTGTCTGTGCTGCTTGTGTGATATATGTGGTTGTAACATAGATATTCTGACATATGTACTGTTTTACAATGTGATGTGTCATGTCATTGACTACTGACAGTTATTCTTTGCTCACAGTTATTTACTGGGAAATACGAGATGAATGCAGCTGAGACCAATATTCTGAGGCATATAGACTACACATTCTGGAACACATCTGCCATTGTGGAGGGGTAGCTACAGACAATAGACTGCTGGTTCTGTGTAAATGATGCAGTACCTTGTTAATATGCTGGCTGGGGTTCCCCTCCTTGTGCTTTTTTCAACTTCAAGGAATGGCCATATCCTGCTGTGGCCATACCTCTCAGCTATACAGATACACCCAGGTTATCCAGAGGCAGGACTCATATATCTGGTCAGTTTACCTTCACATTGTGGTTTACAAGCCGTTTTGTGGCTATTCTTCATGGGTTTGCAATCAGAAGTAGTATGTGCAGACATTAGAGTTTCAGACTTCATACACTCCATGACATCCATGGTTCTACACCCCCACCCTCTGTTATTCTCTCCTCCACCTAACATCAATATCTCAGAGGTATCACTATATTTGGGCTTTTATCCCAGTAGTATGTATGACCTGATTCATAGCCTTTGCAGTAGGACATGGGGAGGCATGCTACTGGGATTTGTCAACATGGCCTTGCATTTGTTTTCTATTTACTGTTAGGTTGTTAGTTGGAACCCCCTGACATTCCATATATTGGCACGATGGGTGAGGCATGGGCCTTTGCCAGAGGACTGTAGGCCATTTGAGAGTGCTGCAGGCCATCTGTTATGCATTTCTATATGGGATTGTGGGGGGATGCACACCTTCAGACTTTAACATTTGAAATGACTGTACTGCTATTTTGGTTACTCTGTTGGCTTCCATTTCATATTGTATTGTGACCTATCATGCAGACAGGAGTCATATCAGTAGAGTACACATGTTAGATCTTAATAGTATATATTTCAGTGTCAGACTTCTTACCCTTCAGAACTAGAATGCAACTGCCAGACCTGTTGTTGTATGTCTGTGTACATCTGGTGGGGGGCTGTTCATCATTGCCATCATTTGGGGGCCTTAGCCCAGCTGTTCTTCATGGTCATTTACATCTGTCCTGCTGGGTGAGGCTGGTGGTGAATATGTGACCCTGATTGATATCCATGTGTGTGACCTATTGACACCTACAGTTCTTTGGGCCATCACATGGAATACAGTGGGGGATGTCACCTTGTGTAGTACTGCCTAGTATGTTCACACCAGTATTTGTTATGAATTTCCTGCTGTCCCATATAGCTATCTGCTGCTGTCCCATTCAGCCACCCAATTCCCTTGCATGCTTGCATCCATATCATACATACAAGTATGAGAACATACTACTCCATTCAGTAATTGATAGGAAGAGTGACTTACCTTGTTACTGAGCCAGTACTGAGGACAGTGCTGGAAGGCTGACTATGTTGATGTTCACAGTACACTCCGTGTACATGGTAAAGCTCAGGTTGTGTCATGTTTGGCATCCCTTCTACTGTCTATGTGAGTCAGAGAGAGGTATTAGTCCCTGGGTCCCTACAGTGTCAATGTGTGTGCTATGCGTTGCCTCTTTGCCAAGGCCTGGGCATACTGTGCACGCCTCCTTCTGTGTACAGGGGCAGGCTCAGGATGCTCCTCCTCTGAGTCCCTCTGTGCCTGTGCTGGCCTTGGCAATGGTGGGGGGGGCTGTGTGGCCCTACCCCATGCTGTTCCTGCTGCAGCTGTTTCCACAGGATCATATTGTGTAGTATGGCACATACTATGAACATTTGTGTACATGTAGCTGGAGAGTACTGCAAGGCTCCACTGGATATGTCAATGCAGAGGAACCATGGCTTGAGCATCCCAAACACACACTCTACAATGATACTGGTTTGTGAGTGTGCCTCATTTTGGTGTTCTTGTTCGGGAATGTGTGCATTTCTGATGGGTGTCCAGCCACGGTTCCAGTGCATAGCCAGCATCCCCCACTAGATGGCCATATGAGATGTCCCCCTGGCAAATGCCTGATACAGCTGTGAGCAATGCCAGATGTGGGAGTCATGATAGCTTCCAGGGCTGCCAGCACACACATTCATGATAATGCCCTGGGCATCGCAGACGACATGGCAGCTGATGGAGGGGAAGCGCTTGGGGTTTATGTAGGCCCTGCCCTGCTCACTGGGTGGTGCTTTGATGTGGATGTGCATGCAGTCTATAGCACCAACTACTTCAGGGTATTTTGCTATATGGTGGCATATGTGTGGTCAGCACCTCATGGGCAGTGGGGAAATATATGTGCTCATTGGCATGTTGTGTCATGGCATCCAGGAACTGGTGGAGTACCTTAGATGCTGATGCCTGTGAGACCCCCATGATATCCCAGGTCGGTCTTTGGAAGGTACCTCTGGATTGTATTTTTAAGCCTAGACATACCTTGGTATCCACTGGGATGGGTTCCCCTCTATTAGTTCTGCATGTAAGGCGTGGCCGGCCCAGCTCAAAAATTTGCTGTAGAATGTCCCTGTTTACTCTATAGTGCTCTACTATCTCTAGCTCTTGTAGGCGCTGGTGAGATACCCTGGGTCTGTACACTCTTCTCCTCCTCCTCCTCACTGTGGGTCGGTTGTCAGCATTCTCCTCATCACCACCCTCAGTCTCTAGCACATATTGATGGAGTAAAGCAGCAGCAGCCTCTAACATATTTAGTTATTTTTGCCATTTAAAAATCCCCCATCTGTGTACACCAGTGGTGTAGAGTTTGTGGGGAAAAAACTGTCTGTAGGGTGTTTGAATAGTTTATATTAGTGTGCTGGGCTGCTGCATGTGTAATTGTCCGATTCTGATGCATTCCACCTGCCAGCTATGCTAGTTCTCCTTGGTTGCCTTCCTACTGCTGTTTCTCCTTCCCACTTCCTCCCTATTTAAGACCTGAGGCATGCCGTGCATACCAGGTGCTCAAATGTGAGCAGTTCTGCTATTCGTTCTGTTTTTTTTTTTTTTAGGCTCACTGTGCGCTGCACACACCCATTTAGCTAATGTAAGCTTTTTTAAGCAGAAATGGCCCTCCGTTGACACGAACACGCTCTGCATTTCATGGAATAAGACATTACAGCCTCAGACACACCCCCTTCCTTAGCTGTGCTTAGCTAAGGGCAAACACGGGCCACAGAGCTCCAGTGAGCTTACAGCAAGCATGACACATCCCCTTATGAAGTCATTCAGCTCTTATACTTGCACTGTTGTATTGCTGCACCTACACGGTTAGGTGTAAACTGACACTTTGAGGAAATCTGTGATTCAGTACAACTCCCCTCATTTGCATACCCCAGTGTGTACATCCTTAGTTACTGCACTTAAGGACCCTTTCCCCTTGACAACCAGTGCTCTCTAGTATTTTTTACATTCTGCATGCCATTGACTATAATGGCAAAATGCCGAATTAACTTAAAATTGAATTTTCAAATTTTTTTTTTTGATTTTCAGCACGATCCCATTTGCACACTGCTGTCCTAACCTTAAACGGCCATGATCAGCCAAAAAAAAACAAAGTTTAATTTAAATAAAAATAAGCATTTATTAATGCCAATGTCCTTATATTTGGCTATTGGCATGTGTGTTTGACTGTAATACATGCTTTCCACGAGCTGTCCTGGCTTCATTTGCTCAGATGCAGAAATGTATTCATTTACTAACTGAGTACATTTCTGCTCTGACACTGTTCCTGCATGGAGTCCTGCCAGCTTCATGGATCACAAAATCACCTCATTTGCATGTTTTTTTACCAGCACGGCTTTCTGTGCATGAACAGTGTAAGGCCACTCGTGCACATGTAAACGGCACTTTCCTGGATCGCTCAGCAACCGTTTTCTGTGCAGGAGCTCCTACACTGTTCCTGCATGGAAAATGGCCATTCTTGAATCCCGGGGAGACATTTTTAGTTTAGAATATGCTGCTTATAGGACTGTTGCTGATAAACACTTATATTCTATTAGGGTTTTCCTCATATTGCTGACATGTACCATTGATTTTGACTACCTGTCAAATGCATACATTGTTAATTGAAATATGTCATCTTATAATTTTTTTTTTTCAGGATACAAATTTGCATTATATGACTGTATCTCCTCTGTCATAACTGGTTATTTGCTGTGTCTGCATTACACTGAGATATGCTCATAAAAATAGAAGCATTTGCACATTACTGGACTTCCTGCAAATCTTGTGCAGAAATAGGTATGCCCCACTGAGTTCTGCGAATCTTTTGGAATCTGGCTGTTAGAGGGTTTTTTCCATTCAGCTACTGCATCTCATTGGGTTGCATCAGCAACTATTGCATTTTCATAGATTAATCTAGATATCTATAAACACATAAATGTAAACATATATTTCTAAACACTTGTATGTATATTTTAAGATTGACAGTGTTCATGTCTTTATTCCTTCTCTCTAAACTTATCTGTTTTTTGTATTGAGTATATACTTCTCTTTTTCTTGCCATTCATGTGACTGAATATGGCTGCTTTAGCAGCAAAAGGTAGAGTACATGTGGGAAAATGTTAATTAATTGCATTCATGTAATTATATTCAGTTATTCATAATACATAGGTTTAATTCTTAGCATCTGTGCTTATGTTCAGTGCCACATGGTTTATATATTTTTTTCTAGTGGAACAAAATTGAAAATAACAAATGATAAAAGGGAAAATGCATTTAGTGTACATTTTTATTTTCTTCACTAGCTGATTGAATATCATTATTACAGAAAATTCAGGGCCAGATTGCAAAAGCTGTATGCAGAACTGCAGAATGCACTAAGTACAGTACAAGTCACTCACCAAGCAAATGTAATATGTAAGGAAACTTAGCTGTTTAATTAGATAATGGTGAGAATACACCAGCAAAGATGTGAGGAAACATCTGAAGTGTGCTCTTATTAGTACAACTAATAAGCATGGAAAGAAAGAGTACAATAATCAGAAACTATCGTTAGAAAATAAATAACAGTCTGGTGTGGAATGTCATTCTTATGTAAAAATATCACAAACATATGTGACAGATGCTAAATAACTGTATGCTTTAATTATACATATGTGGTAAATACATGCTTCAAGGTATGCATGTGGTGTTACTCATTTTAAAATAAACATTTAACTGCTAAGTGTATACCTGTATGTTAGTTATCCTTAATTGTAGTTTGCAGAATATCATTTGCTGCAGATCGCTCTTGGTAGCTAAGGAAAAAAATATATATGACATGACATGTCAAATCATCAGCAAGTCAATAAGCAGAAACCTAAAAAAATGTCTAATCTGTTTGCAGGTAAATGCTAAAAGCAAAAATCCTCAGTTACATCGGATACAGCCAGCAGATGGTCTATGGTATACAGTTCAAATAGATTATGCAGGTCCTTTGCCAGCAACAAAGGGAGGTTATAGATACCTACTAGTAGTATTGGATGGCTTTACAAAATGGGTAAAAGCAATTCCTACCAAAACCATGACAGCAAAGGCAACAGCAAAAGCATTATGGAAAAAATATTTTCTGTCATTGGAGATGGCCACGTGTCATAGAATCAGATAATGGTCCACAATTTGATAGTAATCACATTAAGCAAATGTGTAATTTGTTGGGCATACAGCAATGATTTAATGTACAATACCATCCACAGTCCAGTGGGATAGTAGAGCACATGAATCGAATGTTAAAAGAATGTCTAAAAAAGGCATGCTTGAAAAAAAGGCAATACTTGGGTACATCATTTGCCTGGCATTTTAATGGGTATTTGGACAAAACCAAATAGCAAAACATGCATTTCACCATATGAAATAATGACAGGTTGTAAGATGCCCATACAACTACATTTTGATCTGGATATACCAAGGCCTATATTAGAAATCAGTAAGCATCAGCAATGGTTAAAAAGGCTTACAGAAATATGTGATTACAATGCAAGAGAGCAAGCATTTCAACTATGGAGAAAGGAGCCAATTTTCCCACCTGAAGAAAACCTTCCCTGTGGAACAAAAGCATTGGTAAAAATGTTCCAAATGAAAGGTCCATGGGATAGCAACTGGCAAGGCCCTTTTGAAGTAGCAGAGCAAATTGTACCATTAGTGTATAAAATCAAAGGAAAAAAGAAAAACAAAGCAATGTTGGTACATAAAGATCAAGTAAGAGTTATTAAAACTAGTGATCAATGTAAATCTGATTAAGTGCATTCTCTTGTAAATTTCCTACAGAGAAAATATAATAAAATTGACATGGTTTAAAGTGTATCCTTTTGAAAATACAGGTTCAGATGATCAAAGGCAAAACAATTCAACAATGGAATTTCTATTTAAAGGATGTTTTTTTTAAAATTGATAATAGCTATTATACTAACTATTATTGTATTACTTAGTATTAAATTGTACTTACAACCTGTTAATCAAACTATAAAGTTACATGAGAGAGAGAGAATAAAAAAAGTAGAAAAATTAGCAAAATTGGTCACCATCTTTTAACACTTTTTTGGCAAGACAATGTTGGTATGCAAAAAGTATAAATGTTTCTAATTGCTGGGTATGTAGTTTAATACCTAAAATAACAGGGTGTTATGCCTCTAGTACCTATTCCAGTAAATTCTGTCAGTAGTTGGAGGGTATTATTAAATGAGAGAGGATACCAAGTTATAAATGTACAGTTACATAAAGCAAGAGTACAGTTATCTGTTATAGTACAAGAAATCACATGTTTTCAACAAAATGAAACCATCCCAGTGGGCAAAAGTAATTGTATTCAAACAAAATGATAAACTTTCATAACCACATACCAGTACATGGAGTATTTTTACATGGTTTTCCTATTCTAATAGCAGCCAAGGGTCAGTTAATATTAAGTGACACAGCTGTTTTTTTCATTTTTCACAAAACAATAAAAATGAGTGCAAAACCAACATTACAGGTTGGCGAAGTAAAACAGATAAAAATGTTATGGTTGTACATGATAAAACCCCTACTATGGGAAAAAGTAAATGGCAGTCTAGTAAATAGCAGTGTTGCCCTTTCAGACAGGTTATATTACATTTGTGGTAAATATGCTTATAAATGGTTACCAAAGGGATGGGATGATACCTACTGTATAAGGCTAGTAGTACCAGCAAAGCATTATGTAAAAGAGTTACCAAAGTGAAGTATTAAAAATACAAAAAGAAAAAGAAACAGATTACCTCTAATTGAAAATCCAGAAAAATCCAGTAAACACCTTAGATGCATCACCCATTTACCATCAAAATCTTGATTATTTAAAATTAAAAGATATGGATCTAGGAGATGATGTAATTTCTGGATCAGGTATATTACCTTGTTATGGAGCAGCAAAAGCCATTTGGGAGTTAAGAAAACTATCTAAATCGGTTGAAGTATTGGAAAATGCCACTTTCAGTGCAATATCAGACATTGCCCTCAAAATGACAGCCATACAATCTATGGTTTTACAAAATCAAATGGCATTAGATTACATACCAGTATGCCAAGGGGGTACATGTGCCTTAATAGGAAAACAATGTTGTACATTTATTTCAGATAAAACAGTCTCTAAAAGTACATTTAGAGGTCATTGCACAAGTGTCACAACATACCAGAAAAAACTGAAATGACAACTGGAGTGAATGTTTAGTAATCTATTTACAGGGCGGGCAAAAAATTATCATATTTTTAATTGCTATTATTGTTATTGTGCTTGGTGCATATTGCTTACATGTATTAAAGTTTGTTTAACAAGAGTTAATCAACAAGTTACTGTTGTCAGTTGTTATAATAACAATGTATTATCAAACAATGACAAATTTGTCTCCCTGGTTTAAAATAAAATGAGGGAACTGTTAGAATGTGCTAAAGGTTAAAATCAATTCTACTATAAAAATGCAAAATAAATAAGGCATACAATAAAGTTTGCTTAAATGTAGAACTAGAGATTAGCAATATCTAGTGAGTTTCCATACTCGTAGTGTGCCATAGCTCTCACTGTATCTATTAATAGACATGCTTTTTATAAACACAGTAATATGTGCTCTCTTACAAAGCTGTTTATAAATGGACATGTTTTTTCCTCAAAAAGCAAAACAGTTTGATGTGTTCTCACAGATGTTTCCTTTCAGACTTCTGTTCATAGGTTTATAGGTTCATAGGTAGGTACTAGTCTATCAGCCCAAGGGCCTAAGTAAGCCTAGCCAACAAGGTTCCCTGGCTTATGCCACCCAAGAAAGTTATTTTCCTGTACCCCTGTTGAGCAGAGCAACAAAAGTGATCCCTGGGGTGTATTTCCTATTTCCCATCCACTCATCAAGATTTTTCTTGAAAAGTGTTAATAAGGAACTTTGCTAATGGATGTGGCATTTTAAAAACAATAATATTTCATGCATTCTCACAAGTAACAGGTTTCACAGAAGGACAATCACAAAACATTTCCTTAAAAAACAAGTATAAAAAGAAAAGCAGCATGAAAACAGATGTTTCTATATAAAGCCCAAAAAAGATACCATGAAGAAAACAGGATCTTAAGTGCGTGAGAAAAACAGTATAAGTAGACTGTTAAAATTCAGCTATGTTAGAGGTATTGGTAAGAAAGCACTTGTTCTGAGGTATTGTATTGTAAAATCAGTTATAATATTCCATACTAATCAAGAGTAAACCTTTTCACATTTATGCTACAAACTGGCAGAATAGTACTTGTTTGTTACAAGAATAAGTTATTTATTAGTAACTGTGCTGACAGTAAAATAGCATTGGGCTGCAAAATATATTTTTTATCTGTGCAGGTTGCAAGGGTCTGTGTTTTAAATAGATTGCAAATACAGTCATTCAAAACTCTTTGTGATAAACAGGCTTTGATTCAGCAGTAAACAGCCAGCAAGACGTTTTGTCTGAAAAAGACGTTGGTTCCATTTCCATTACAGCATAGCAGCACCTTCCGTCAGAATGTTTTCAAGTAGTAATGTAAAACAATATTGTAGGGTGTTGGGCATATGCGGACAGCACACTCAATGCATGCACACCAAGGAATGAGGGATATAGGACAGTAGAATAGAAGTAAGGATAAACTTAGATAACACACATGGAAGAAGTAAAAGAAAGGTCAAAGGAAAGGTGAGAGGGTCAATGGATATTTTTTGTAGGGTTATCACCCCCATTTTTTGTGATATGAAGGATTGGTGATTTGTTGGTAAATGGTAGAGGATAATTAGGTTGGAAAGAACCATGAGACATAAAGAACCATCAAGTAAGAAAAACACAGAGTGTTCCATTACAAAGGGACAGGTAGCAGCCATACAGTAAATGGGCAGATATCACACAAGATCATATGGGATGGCACCAACAAAAACAAATAAGGGAGGGTGTAAACTACACATAAATAAAGTACCAGTGTAAACAAAAGTGTTGCTGAGATACCGTCAACTGTGTGCATGCACCTCATAGGAGCATCATACATTACTGATGGCATGGTATGGGAAGCAATACTTTCATGAAAGGATGCTATAGCACAGACATTCATATATGGAACTGCAGATATGACATGGGTCAGCAGCTCTGGACATGTACGCAAGTGGCATATTCTACACCCAGTATTGAGTCAAACAATTACTTGAACATAGCACCAGAAGTCATCATTGAACATTGAGATTAGCATGAAGCCATCATGCTAGTTATATACTAGGCTGCACAGATAACAGAAATAAGTAGTCCATAATAGTGCCACAGCACAGCAGAGGGCCAGCACTGTAGGAACATTGAAAAGTGCAACAAAACTTGATGGGATGCTAAAACACCACATGTCATCATGTGCACATTAAACAGGTCTGCTGTACATACAACATAGGTATACATTTTTACCATTCCTGATAAAGTGCTGTTAAAGTAAATTGTATGGCATGCACAATGTTGTCTGCTGCAATAACAGGCTCACTATACATAGGTAGTGTAGGCATATTGTGCTTATAATAATATAGCTTTAATGCAATACTGTGATGTCACACATAAAACCATGTATACATGATAGTCTGCATGCATTACAAATGAGGTGATCTAACCCGCATGCATGATACAGAGATGGCACTGTATACCTGCACCACATCATTGCTGATTTTGCTGCACAAAAATCACAACTAGCCATGGACAACTTTGCTGATAATACAATGTAGCACTGCAGTTACCATGTACAACTGTAACAAATATATGCACTCAGATATCCCACATGTATGCATACATGCCAACAAAATGGTGGACCAGATGTACAAGCAATAGTACTGATGTGGAAATGTGACTGTCAGTGTGCAGCTGCACAAATTCCATGGGTAGAATGTGTACAGGAAGGAGTCTGAAGCTGTGTCTCACACATCCATGTATACGTATGTGCCAAAACTATCATTAAATGGGGATAAAATGTTGAATACTATCTGTTAAGTGTTAGTACCTCTTCTTCATGGTACTGGAAGGCTATGTAGGTGGAGTCTAACTAAATATATAGAACTGATGTGTGCAATTCTTATATACAACACACTAGTGCTCAAATGTGCCAAATCTGTCATATGAAAGGATACATTATAACTTACAACAAACACACTTATCAACACAGATGTAAAGTCATGCAAAACACACTGCAACACTTGTCAGGACTGCAAGAATGTGGCATAACATTTCTCCACCTATGGTAATGGATCCAATTACATGGATGTGCAGAAGTAGAACACTACATGATAAGGTGAGGAAAGGACATGTGCAACTCACATTGCATAACATGGTGTCAAGTTTCAATAATACTGACATGTAAATCACTTGAACATGTCATGCATCAGTGCATCATGTTATGTCCAAAATGAAAATTGTAATATGTGCACTTGCCACACAGAAATATTTAATGAGTGCAACTATGTTGTACATATGCAACCCATGATTGATCAACACAGGCACACACAGACACACAAAATTGTACATTATAAGCATTTGTTACATGGGAATGCATACTATACTAGCATGCCCTTAAATGTGTACTATGCATATTGCAGTGATGTAATAAATGCAGTTGTGTTGAAATAGATAGGATTCACAAGCAGGCATTCAAACACAGGGGTGCTGGACAGATAGAATAATCAAAGATCAGCACAGATCCAAGAGACAGGCATGCATAAGTGATAATTCAGATCTGCAGTGCAAATTAATGGAAATTACTGTGCAGCCCTGTACACATATCTTATGGTGTCACACAGTGTAAGTGAAATGCTAACAAATGTCAGTATGAAAGTCTCCCCATCACAATGTGTTGGCCAGCACATGCATGCAGTGCAACCATTTAAGTAAGACTGCTGCATACCTATTATGGAGGACATGATATATGCATACCACAGGCAAGGAGAGGCACATGACATGTAGACCAAAAGATCATATGACAAGGGATAACATAACAGGACATCCTGTGGTGCTGCAGCAATAGTATTACAGGGAAAAGCATTTCTGTTATATGTCAGAAGATACACAGATAATGTACCCTGATACCTGTAATGCAGAGCTATGTGGCTGTCACATTCAGGTTACATGACACATGGATGGAACACAGACACCATGATTATTTGTCCAATGGAGCTTTCTGACAGGTTCAAAGCTCACAAATGAGTTGGGCTGTGATCTCTTGGAAGGAGCTGCACATTGTGTGTGTCGTGTCACCAATGAAATGATGTATGATGTCCTGCATCTATTCACTGAAGATGCTCTGTGTGATTTCCCACATCCTGTCCTTGAAATCCTGTAGTCATGGTACAGCAGAAGGGTGTTCTCTAGCTGGAGCAGTGGCTTGGCTTCTGTAGCAGAAGGTCCTGGTTACTCTGTGTCTTCCAGTCCTTCTTCCACAGATCCACTCTTTTCTGGCAGGATTTTGTGCTACTGTCTATGCCATCTTCAGTCTACAGGGAGGCATGTACTTTGTAATTCATCTATAGGACACAGTGTCTCACAAGTGTCATATCCATGTAATGTACAATTATATACCCCTACTACTATGCAAAGTATCACAACAATGCAGTGCACCTCTACAATCTGTGCTGTTAGTCAATTCAACCGGCATAACAAATATATATCTGCCATACATGTATGTCTGTCATGCATGTCACTGCAGGATAAGCTTGTACATACCTGTATAATGTAACATGTAGTACACCTATGTGGAACAATCAGTTAATTGCATATGCAAGTGAGCACAGATAATATTACATAAAGGACACTAGTAGGAAGTCTAATAATGCTTTATACAGTCACTAGCATGGGAGACTATGTCTACAGTGGTGTTACCATGACATGCATCACAGTGTGTGTGATGCTGTGGTATCTGTATCTCTTAATATAAGGCAATACTGACTGCTGTGCTGACCATAGAACAATGTGCATGTTTGTTTTGCCATGTCTGATGCCACAGGAGTGCAACCTTTATAATGTGTAAACTTGCTAGTCTATATTATCCTTAGATCATAAGTATATTGTGGGTAGGTGATATGATAAACTCTTATGGCATTTTCCTTAACTGCATTTGCTAAGGTATTTAATGATTGCCTTTATGACAAGTTTGACAATCCTAAACAAGTGCATTCATTCCACATAGCAGACTCATACATGGTATAATTGGGTTAATGTAAATTAATAATTCTGAAACGGTTCATATTTTTTGTCATAAATGAATTTACAGGTATACATGGAGAGGCACAGCTGTTTTCTCATTTTTTAGATATTTATGTACATTCTGATAATAATCTTCATCAAAGCAGCATAACATATTCATGCCACAATTTAAAAGCACATATTTTAATTTCCATTATTCCAAAATGCATACAGTGTGGCATGCCTTAAGTGACCCTCTGTGCTACCATGCATTCACCAACTTTCAAAGTAGCCTGCTAATTCCTGCCTGTGTTTTATTTTTGAAAGGCACACAGTACAAATGTTTGATAGACAAAAGCTGTCTCTACACATGTGGCAAAAATGGCTTACATATGTAGCATTGATAGTAACTGCAATGCCCACCACTGCTACCAATATGTGATGGCCACCAATATGTGTCATCCCCATGCTGGACCAATAATCAATGAGTCTGAATCCTCACCACTGACACTGGAGATGGATGTGCACATGATGGGCCAATAATCAATGAGTCTGAATCCTGACCACTGACACTGGAGATGAACGTGCACTTGAAATACAAATGGATAAAACCAGTATTTCCAGATGCAGACCTCTTTGCATCAAGTACTACTTCCCTTAAGAGCACACAAGGAACACACTCAGCTCAGGGTCTGGATGTTTTTATATTTGTCTCCCTCCAGGTCCCCAACAAGATTCCCCACTGGTACAGTTTTAGGGTTAGTTCCCCAGCCGGGTATCCAAGCCAAGTACTCCAGCACCCTCTCTATAAACCCAGCACTTCATGTCCCTGGCCCAACTACCTAACACACATACTGAGAGATTTGATTTGCACCCACACACACACTTGGGAAAGACTGGCACAGGTTTACTAGCTATGCCCCCTTCTGCCTAGACTATAAGGTAGTTATCACTGCCACCAGAAACTCCCCAATCAGCTACCCCAAGGCTCTTAACAAAGGGTGTCCAGTTCTACTGTGTAATATTAATACTAATACAAATGGTAGTTGTTCACCAAGATGGCTAAGCCTTCTGGAGTGGCCCACACAGTGGCAACAAATAAATATAAGTAGTCTCAAAGGTTAGATACTTTCTACAAGGGCCAGCCACAATAAAAGTTTAAATATATTTTATAATAAATCATAATGGAGCATGAAAGTACTGAATATATATTAACAGAAAACCACACAGTTCAAATCACAGAAAACATTGAAATTAACATTGATGGACAGACTAATAAAAATAAGAAAAACACTATCTAAACTAAGCTTCACTATATTCCTGACTGATCTAAAAATTATTGTTCTTTAGTTAAGTTAATTACTACCACAAGTCAAGATGCTGTGGGTGATGGTCTTTCTAGTCAGACTTCCAAAACAGAATACTCAATACTCTGAGACTTCTCTGTGTAATATCCAAAATATAATTTCCAAGAGGGCTGGTAGAATTACTTCATCTGGTCACCTGATGCTAGGTTCTCACAGTATTCCCCCTTGAAGTTGAGACAGGAATTTAGCACAGATGGCTACAATACACATCCAAATGCTTATGGCAGTGCCTGGGGTCTTCCCTCTTTTCATTGGGCTAATGAACAAAGGCTGTTTCACAGACCCAGCATCTCTGGTCCTACTGAGCAATGTGGGGTGACATTTTATTGGTTTAACAGCTCATTTACATGTCCCTTATTTTTCCTAAAGTTAACATTTGCCGTTCCAGTGTCCTCTATTAAAGCATATAGACCTGGATTTAATAAACTCTGTATAGGAATAGCCTTATTCCTACACAGAGTGAATGGTGTCCATGTCTGCATCTCCCTCTCGGCAATGCACCTTGCATATTGATGAAGGCACGCTACTGAAATGGAGCCACATGCATGGATACTGAATGAGTGCTAAGTGGTGTGTTACAGTGCCTGCAGATCTGTAACACCCCCCCCCCGCACTGCCAAAGTGCCGTACAGCACTTTACAATACCAAACATGTCTGTAGACACTGAAAAGAGGAATGTGGTGTGAATGTAATGCAGGGGGTGTATGACAGACACTGTAACACATCCCCTGCATTGTGAAAGTGCCGTACTGCAATTTACAACAAAATACTGTCCAGGGACACACACTTCTCTACCTCTTAGAGCAAGAAGTCTGGACAAAGCCATTAGTCAAAGTGGGGCAAAAGGTCAAAAATAGGGGCAGTTTTTAAATATTGCTCTTACAAACTTAGAAAGTTAATTGTGATTTTATTAAATACATAAGTGTTTATTCAGCCTGGTGGTAGACTGCCTTTCTTTTACTTTGAAACTTAGAAAGTTGATAGAATGACAGGTTTTGCATTACCATGGATTTTCTGAAGAGTATGTGGCCTGAAACTCAAATGCCTGTCATTATTTCCTAAGTAAAACAGAACTTTTTTGAAAAACAGACCACAAATATGAGGTAGAAAGGTGGACATTGTGTGAAAATCTCTACAGTTGAGAGGCTGTCCTGAAAATGAAGTACTGTTAGGTAGGGGTGTGTTACAGTATCTATAACACACTTCCTGGATTGTGAAGGTGATGTACGGCATAAAAATAATAAAGGAAGTGTCCTCAGACATGTATTTCATAAATGAAGTATGATGTGTCATGTAAAGTAAATGGATTATTATCTTTTATTCTGTTGTATTTAAAGTTTAAGCATAGCTGAGTGGGTTTGCACAGTGCGGCACATTGCTAAGCAGTGTTTAAACATCATGAAGAGCTATATAGAAATGTATAGCAGATGTCTTGATAGCTGAGTGGTTAGAGTTCTGGCTTTGTGTGCAGTAGGTGCATGGTTCGAATACCAATACAGGCCATTCAACCTTTACATGGGAAAGCACTGTTATTTTTTATTTTATTTTATTTAATGATGTGGTAATTGATATTTGTTAACTAGGGTAGTGTAACTGGTCCAAAAGTACAGTGTCAGTGGAGATATGATGTGAAAACCCCCATTCAAACACAAGTGCCCCATACAGTATAGTCACACCCCAAGGTAAAGTAATGAAAGCACATAAGGGAGGTCATGTAAATTAAAATATATACACTTAATAATATGTCAGTAATGAGTCATTAATATCCAATTGTCAATTTGTTTTAAATGAAAACTTTTGTTTGCCCTTAACTCAGTTTTGTTAAGCACTGATAAGCCAAGCTAAGCAATGCTTAAACAAGACCTGTCTGAGCAATACTTAGCAGTGCTTAGCTCTGCTTAGCTAGTTTGAGCATTGCTAAGAAGTCCCATTTCAAGCAGTATTCAGCTCAGCTAAATGGATTTGTGCAGTGCTAAGCACTACTCAGCATCTGCCACTTTAAGCACTGTTCAACTCAGCTTAGTGGGTTTACACACTGCTGAGCTTTGCTCAGTATTTTTGACTGTTGTGTTTAATCTGGTCTGTTGTTGAAGAACTACAAGTGTACAGGTGGTACGCACCAAATATAGCAATGAGAGCATGAATCCAGTGTGGTGTGTCTGTTAGGCAGCTGTTATGGCAAACTGTAGATGTGGAGCTGTAAAACAAGATACAATTAAAAGTGATATATATACTGCACTAAGATCTGAACCATGACTAGTAATGTGTAATGTATTATAGTGTTTTCCATGCAGCACTGTCTTGTGTTAATATTTGTATTTCAGCTACATGTATTTCTGAATGTAGGTATGCTGATGCAGGCATGTATGAGACCGTAATAGGTGGAGACTAGAAATATATAATGATGTGCAAATGTGTAAGGGTCGGGTATGCAACACAGCAACCTGTTGCAATCTGTACAGATCACACATAATCACATCCACGAGGGGTTAAATGTGTGCACCTACATTCAAGGTATTAATGCATAGTACACTAACTATGTATCATGAATGAATCTTAGGCACATATTTTCAACTGTCACTACAGTCTTCTGTGACACTCCATGTATATTACAAGGTCAGACTATACAAGCAAATGAGTTTTAGGCAGAAGTCAGTCAAGCAGCAGACATCAGTGGCCCAGTAGCTCAGTGTGATAAAAATAGATATGTTTAGTTTTGCACACATAGACCACGGTCTGAATCCTGGGACTGGTACTAAGATGTGTTTATAGTTACACAAAAGTAATCCGGACTATTTGTAGAAACATTCAGGTAGTGTTAACAGATATTTTCTCCACAGGGCTTACAGGCAAAGACATGTTTGTATTATCTGTATGAAGGGTATAGTAATAAACTGTGAACAAATACTCCAGTGCCCAGCCCCATGCCCACAAATGACAGCAGGATATCTATATACACTATGCATTCTTCCCGGTACATATCTCTCAAGTGTCATGCTGTCACGGTTAGTGATCACTGTTGCCAATAACCTTGCACACAGATAAAAGTCCATTAGAAGTATGCCATTAGCACAGTCCCACAACATCAGTGCAGGGTACACCTTGTTAGTCATATATGTAACCATGACGTGTACGAGTAACTTCTACTCATGTACCTATAGTTGTTACAGCTTGCCCCATAGCATTCATGGTCGAGAGATTAACAGATCTGTATGTGCAGCAGTAGCTATAGGCCTCAGGTAGAGTAAAGTGATGGCAGACCTGTAGAGCATTGAGTAGTACTATTGTGAAAAATATAAGCCTATACAGTTGTTAATGGACTATTTTTCTCTCCCCTATCCCTTATCTGCATCAATAATTATTTTTCATATACTATGGGTATGGTGTTCTCAAAACCTAATGCTGGGACTTGTGAACTATTATCGTTCGCATATTTAAATGGTTCCATGCTAACATACTTTGTTCAAATTGCACTGCTGGTGGCCGGTTGCCGTAAATGTAACTGGCATGCTGTAAAAATACTGACTGTTATTCCATTTAAGCATGTGTTCTGTTGCCATGCAATGTTTTTCAGTTCTATTTCTCTAGGTTAACTTGAACACCCATGCATGCTGTTATAACTAATGCTGAAATGTATTGTTCATAATGAACTAAAACATTTTGTCAAACCTCAACACCATAGCATGTTTGGGAAGGCAGATCCCAGCGAATTTGCCTGTGACCCTCATCTGGCCATGGCACCAGGCACCAGCACATCTGGGACCAAACCTTCGACTGCCTCCTCCACTGGTCCTGCACCACTCTCGGGTGGATCTGTCTCAGGGCATGGGGTCACCCACCCCTTGGGTCATGTGCGGGTGCGGAGAGGACCCTGTCATCCAACACCAGTTCTGATGTATGGTGTGCAGATTCATCCAGTGGGACATTGTTGTACACCTGCACCAGATCACGGGCAGACTGGCACACCTCGAGGGGCAGGCTGGCCGCATCATAAAGCTCCCAGCATAGCCACCTTTGGGGCCATGAATGGGCAGTGGTGACTGCCCATGGGTGGGAACCTTAATCCCACTGTTTCCATCTAGGGGCAAATAGGCCTCCGATTCCCAACCACCATTCCTGTCCAAGGTGTTTACCTTCTCATGTCATACACTGCCCCTGTCTGCTGTCTTGTCTGTCTGCATAAGCAACCTCTCCTACCCATCTTACCTCCCCAAACTTACCTACAATCTATTCCCCAACATCCCACTCTCACCTTAAAAAAGGGGGGCATTTGTCCCCACCCAAAAATCATGTCCCATACATAGCTCTCCATTTTACCCCCACGTACACTGATATCAATCAATTTACCCTTGAATTACTAAGCAAATGTACGTCGCCCACACCCCTCCCTGTGGGGTGTGAGGGTTTAAATTCCAAATTGTAGATATCATTCATAGCTGTTGCTGCAGAAGAAATGGAGAGCTATGGCCCTTTCTTACACTCATCTTGCACATCCTGAGCTGCCTTTCATAATGTTTTCCCCCCTGATTGCCCCCATTTCACCACTTTCTTATCATCTTTTTTTCTTTTCTTTTTTGGAATTAGCGTGGGATTAAATGGGAGTAAGTGCCACTAAGCAAAGCTAAGGGAAGCATCTCTTGGCACAACTTAGCACTGCGCAAAACCACACAAACCTGCTTAAGACTGCTTTAACCACTCTATCTCATTCAGCCACTCTTCTTCCCAGCAACAAAATAATCAGCCTGCCAGGTTTTGTACCCAGGAATCTGTACACCAGAGTCACAGCAACAAACCATTACACCAAATGAGCTGTGAGAGCTACTCATGCTTTTGTAAATATATCATCCATTATGGTCATTTAACATTAGGGAAAAAATCATCACTGCCAAGTCCCAAACCCACAGCCCTGTGCACTAGAGTCAGAGCACTGTACCACTACAACAAATCATCAATAGGAATTAGCAATGCTTTTTCAAATATATCATGCATTAGAGTCATTGAGCATTTGGGAAAAATATCAAAGCCAATTCTTAAACCTAGGACTTTAGGTACTAGATTCAGAGCAATGCACAACTAAGCCAAACCAGCTCTGTAGAATAAGCAAAGCTTTTGTAAAGCTATCAAGCATTATAGTCATGTAACAGGAAAAAAGACAAACATACAGATTAAGGACCTTACAAACTAGAATCATAGCAACACACCACTACACTAAGCAGCTCTAGGGAAATACAGATGCTTTTGTAAAGATATCAGGCACTGCAGGGATGTGACTTTGGGGGGGGGGGGACATCACTACCAATGCTTGAACCCAGTACCCTCTACCCTCTACACTGCAGTCAGGGGGAACATATCAGTATACCAACTGGCCTCTAGAATATAACGGCAGTTTTTACAAACATACCCAATTGCCAGTCGCACAGTATTCCTATATATAGTGGCCCAAATCACACTATACGTGGGCCTCTGATGCAGATACAGAACCAGTACACAGACTAATAAATGCTGCTGGATGCATGGGAGGCCTACAATATCAGGTAGAGTGACAACTGCACAGACTGTTGCTGAATATCCACAGTTGTGCCCCCTATTTATAGCAGGGTTGTCATAAAACCTACCTTGTGTGCCCACATACTGGCAAGGCAGTACAGATTGGGGTTACAAAACCATAACAGACAGCTTTGTGTCAATGTCATACCCATCGGAACACACATGTCCATGCAAATCCTGTGTTATACAGCATATGCATGCACATATGTCTTACAAATACACATGCCATATTAATGGCTCAGTAGCTCTATGTGTAACACATCTAGACACCCACAGTCCTGACACACAGCCCAGTCTGTGGCATGATAACTACAGGCATATCAATACTGCATAGGAATAATTGTGCCCTGCAATGCCCTGCAAAAATGGTTGCTCCTACTGCAGTCACTGCCACCCACAGTAGCGCTTTAAAGGCCTGCAAATTGGGACAAATCTCACAATTATGAATATGTGTAGTAAATGTTGAGCATCACTCTCTTGATGGCACTATTATGTATCATATGCTCCACAGGCACATGCCTCGCCTGGACTGTTGTTGGTACCCTCGACCAGGCCATGCTGGGACACAACAGCTGACACCGCACCCTCAACGACAGTAACAGCTTGCTCTCCTCCAATGTCTTCACAATCCCTAGTGTGACTTCTACCCAGAATTCAGCAGCTGTGGCCTGCTATATATGCAGCAGTATGTCCAGTTACCTGCTACAGATCTGACCATGCTCACAGACACCTAGAGCAGGGCATCCACACAACAGCCAAACATAAAGATTTGGAGGGGGGATGTTGAGGTGTTAAGGGACATGTATCACATTCTGCACCTACAAACATACCCAGCTGATAGACCAGCATCAACTGTAGAACATACACAGTCAGACAGAAAAAGATGTATGAGACTCACATCTGCCTGTCTCCTCACTCACCCCAACACACATTTACACAGTACACTGCTACAGAATGTGAAAGTCTGTTAACAATGGCAAGACATAGCATGGAAAACTGTGGATATAATACATCCACCCAAACAGTGGAGAATATTTCCACCTATCCTCTGTGAAGCTGTAGGTTCCACACCTCGATAATGTCTTCCCCACAAGACAGGAAAAGGGCCAAGGCTCACATGAAGGCATTAATTAAAGCACTGTGTTGCCATGTCATTGGCTAATGGAAAGGCAACTGAGCTGTTCTAGATGTAGTTAGCAGATGGGACCAACAGACTGGTGCCTAGGCCATCACATGTTCATGAGCATTACCTACAAAAGGCAAGCTTCTGCCTATGTTAAACAGGTCTGACACCTTCTTCATGAGGACAGACTGCAATTTTTTACTACCCTACCAGTGGATTTCTTCTGACAAAGGACTACAGCACTATACCAGGTATGTCATGCAATTAAGCAGATGGGGGGATGCAGTCATAGGAAATAGGAATTTAAACATTAGTGACACTGGCAGCCCAGCTAACTGGTATATTGTAAATAATCATATGTCATTGGTGAAAATGAGTGTCACTCATATGCTTGTCTTACAAATCTAAGAGAATACATATTATGTGGATATTAAACTACTGGTGCAGAAGTGTGTATTGAACTCTATGTTATGTACTGAGCTCATACCTCTCAGCTGTCCAGAGTTTTGCAGAATGCGCATGTTTGCCTCATATCTTTAGTCAGGTTTCTCAGACATTTGTGTCTTTACTGGCAAATCGCTGGCGAATCATTAAAGACTGAAGTCATAAAATAATAGCACACATTTGAATGTCAGATGTCATATCCTTCAGGAAAGTCATGCAAATGCAAAACCTGTTATTCTATCGGATGTCTAAGTTTGTAAGAGCAATATTTAAAAAGTGTCACTATGTCTGGCCCTTTGTCACACCTGTATTTGTGTCTTTGTCCACATGTCTTGCTCTAAGAGGTTGAGAAGTATGACTGAGCTTCAAGAATGTAACCGCAGTGTACCATACTTAAGAAGAACAGAAATGTTTATAACATATTACCTATACAAATGTAATTGTTAGCAGTAGAAGCCGGAGGTCTTGAACATGCAGAGATAACTTGCAAAATGTCAAGAAAATAAGCTGTAGTTGTTTAACGAATGTGTTATCACAGTTTCAGTGCATCAAACAGACATAAATGTCTAGAGCTACAGGTTCTTGTATTGTCTTGAAACATAAATAATTACTAAATGCAGAAAAAGAGACGCTGAAGGCTGTAAATTCCAAAATAAGGCCTTTACTAGTGCAACAACACAAAGCACTTTCACAAATGAGCTTCCTCAGGTGTACATTAAGCACTAATGAAACACACCTTTTATCCTAAAAGTAAGTCACATGGTACATAATGATATAACAATCAAGCTGAAAACTTAAAATATCATGAAAGACATATTCTAAAAAAACATATATCAAAATTGTATTCATAAAAAATATAAAAACATAAAAATATAAACATATTAAAACATAATCATCTTTTCAGGGGCCTCATCTTCAGTCTTGGTCTCAAGGGAATGCACTCATTAAGATCATGTCCCTCCGTACTTCTCAATCTGGTAATCCATATAGCTTCTAAGCTCTCAGTTCTATTACATATGTCACCCTGTCTTAGGCTCTCATAAAGTAAGCCTATCACTCTAAAGCTAAATACATGGGAATCATTTGTACTTGACACATGCTTAGCAAGTGCATTAGTTTTACTTCCCTTACTAATATTATACATATATATATATATTTTTTTTTAAAGGTCCTTTTAGAGAACATGTTTTGTTCTACCGTAGATTTGTAGACGATATTTTTATTTTGTGGGATGGGAACAATTAATGCTTTTCTAGATTCATAATGTATGTTAATGAAACTACAGATTATTTGCGTTTTACACATAGGATTTCATATGACAATTTGGATTTTTTAGATGTAGCTGTGATGAGAGACCTGGGAGGGAATGTCTATACTAAACAGCACAGGAAGGACTGTCATGTTAACCATCTTCTACATCGTAATAGTGCACATCCACCTCACATATTTAAGAATATTGTTACCAATCAGGTGATGAGGGCCTCTAGGCTTAATGTTAGGGATGAAGACTTTAACTATGAAGTAGGCAGGGTAATAAGTTATTTGAAAGATAGAGGTTATGATGAGAGGACTTTAACAGAACAGATACCAAGAGTTATACATAAGCAAGGCAAACAAGCTAGACCCATTTTTTCTATGAAGAGACAACTTTCAGATGAAGTTAGTAGGGTCCCCACCCAGACCAATTTGAGAAACTCTTTGAAATACACCACAGATGTGAACAAGTATATTGACATTATTAGGAAGCACTGGCAGGTCTTATTAACAGATGATGAAATTGCCAGGATAGTTGATTATGTCCCGAGGATTAGTTTTAGGAATGATAAATCCATCAAGAGGAGACTGTGTTATCCGAAAGAGGCTAGGTTAGATTACGAACATAGTGGCACTTATCAATGTGGGTCTTGCAATTGGTGTGGTTATTTAGACAGTAACATGGTATTTCATCATCCCGACCAAGGGAGGGATTATACCTTTAGGGTGTCTGCTACATGTGATAGCAAACATTTTGTTTATCTTGCCAGCTGTAGGGCTTGTGCTGAATTTTTTGTTGGCAAGACAGATAGACACCTCAGGGATCGTATCAGGGAACATTTGTATAATATTAGGAAGGGAAGTAAAACTAATGCACTTACTAAGCATGTCTAGTACAAATGATTCCAATGTATTTAGCTTTAGAGTGATAGGCTTACTTTATGAGAGCCTAAGACAGGGTGACATATGTAATAGAACTGAGAGCTTAGAAACTATATGGATTACCAGATTGAGAAGTACTGAGGGACATGGTCTTAATGAGTGTATTCCCTTGAGACCAAGACTGAAGATGAGGCCCCTGAAAAGATGATTATATGTTTTAATATGTTTATATTTTTATATGTTTTTATATTTTTTATGAATAAAATTTTGATATATGTTTTTTAGAATATGTCTTTCATGATATTTTAAGTTTTCAGCTTGATTGTTATATCATTATGTACCATGTGATTTACTTTTAGGATAAAAGGTGTGTTTCATTAGTGCTTAATGTACACCTGAGGAAGCTCATTTGTGAAAGCGCTTGTGTTTTTGCACTAGTAAAGGCCTTATTTTGGAATTTACAGCCTTCAGCTTCTCTTTTTCTGCATTTTTTATTCATATTTTGTTTTTTTTGAAACGTTTTGTGTGGACTGTTTCTGGCAATTGGTTTTGTACTCATATTTTTCGATAAACAATTACTAGTTTGAAAATATGAGAGTGTTAACTGTTATGAATTCCACTTCTACACAAGCATATGAGAGATGTGTACTTCTGATGCAGAAATGTGTAAATGCATGTTACTTGCTGCTAGCCTGGGAACTGAAGGCAGCTGACAAAGAGTGATTTAATCTGAGCTAACCCAGCAGTAATGTTGATTATTAACTCCAAACTTGTCTCAAAGATCTTTGCAGTTCATATGTGTCTTTGTATCTGACAACATCCACCCATCTGAATTTGCCTTGGTAATAGTAAGGAAATAGGAAAAAGTGATTTAGTGTACATATATGGGAATATAGTAAAGGTCACTTTCAATGGTTTTTGTATTTATTTGAGACTGCCATGCAATGTTGTCTAAAATATTTCCTGTGATTATGAACTCTGTAGTCACTTTATTGATTGATTATTGTCTTGCTCCTTCATTAGTTATTATGAAATATAGTTACATCTTGAAATTGTGGCTGGTCTGTTTAAAGATAAGTAAGCTGTTAGAGTATTTGCATATCTGTTTGGTGACACTGTATAGCCCACTGCAATAGCCTTGCTCTTTGTCGCACTAACCAATTGGATAATAGGCACATCACACAATAGGATTCATCACTCTTTGGTAAGGGTCTTACAGTAGCTGATAAAGAGCTGGATTGTGGTAGTCATAACTACCTTTTAGTCTGGGCAGAAGGGACCCTAGCTAGTAAACCTGTGCCAACCTTTTCCAGGAGTGTATGTGTGTGTGTGTGTGTGTGTGTGTGTGTGTGTGTGTGTGTGTGTGTGTGTGTGTGTGTGTGTGTGTGTGTGTGTGTGTGTGTATGTGTGTGCATGATTTATAAATCAAATCCAAAGTGTGTGTGTGTGTGTGTGTGTGTGTGTGTGTGTGTGTGTGTGTGTGTGTGTGTCAGCTACTTGGGCAGGGACATGAAAGCCCTCGTTGGACAGAGCGGGCGGTGGAGGTTTTCGCTTGACCACCCTGCTGAGATGTTAACTGTATAGCTGTGCCAGTGGGGAGCCTTATTAAGGTTCTGGAGAAACAGGGAGAAACCAGGCCCAGACTTGCTGTGATCTCTGTGTGCTCTGAAGGGTAAATGTACCTTACTGTGTGTCTAATTATCATCCTCCCATGGTACACATCCCTCATTGGTGTTAGTGGTAAAGATTGAGGCCCCTTGATTACTGGGCCAATGCAGGGGCATCACACTGACAGTGCATAATGGTGGATACAGCTGGCAAATCACATCATGTACTGTCATTGAGCTCCTCCCAGTTTGTCAATGTCATACAGGAGTATTTTACAGATTACCCAGGTCTCCTGACTATTCCTAACATACTCTGGCTAGGTCACTGTGTACTCCACACCTGTATCTGATTGCCTTACACCTATGGCTGGCATACCTGGTGGGCCCCTGCAGCAGGACATCAGGTTATAGGTAGTAGTATTAGAGGGATGCTGGCTCTGGCTCAGCAGCACTGCATACATACTGAGCATACAATGTAAGGGAATGGATATGGTAACAGATATCCATGTACCATAAGTGTGCTCCCAGGGGCCTGGCATGTCACAGATGCATTCCCCAAACTCTGTGGACAACCATCATGTATTGTCCAACTGGTGTGCGGAAAGGCACATTTGTCTACATCTTTCAGGCACATGCAGCCGTTCTGCAAACATCTGGGTATGGCAGATGTCAGACACCTATGAGACGGTCACCCTACACCACATATGCACTGGTCTCTGTTATTGTGTACCCCAGATGTTCCTGGAATGTCCACATGTACCTGTAGTAGCACTCAGCTGTTTGTCAGATGTAGGCTGGATGGCATGGTACAGTAATGCTGCCTATAGGGGGCACCCAGCAGTTGATGGCAGTGATGTGTGTGGACACATAACAGCACAGTCTGTCATAGCAATCAAGCCATTTCTGGTAGTCCTGGTACCATTTCAGGTTACTAGGCTATGGGCCCTGAGAAGACATTTGCCTAGGCCGCATGTTAGCCCATGCATATGCAAGGCAGCAGCTGATGTCCCCATTAAACAGGACACAGATGGTATCCCAAGGGTGTATGTGCTGTTAACCATCCAGATGACCAGGTTACGCCTGCAAAGGTTTAGGTAGCCACCCTGCTTGATGTGGACAGGGTGCCCATTCCACCACAGGGTGCTTGTCTGTGACACATGTGAGCTGTCCACAAAGCCAGTCCAGGTCACTCACCAGGTTGAGGGTGTGTGTGTGTGTGTATTTGCTACCACAGTGGAGCATGGCTTGCACTCATGCAGCAGTGCTAGCAATGTAGAGTCTGTGATTGCATTGCATGCCACAGTGACATCACTTCTGAGGAGTATGCATGACACTGGGTAGTGAGTTGGTCTTACACCCTATAGGTGTATGGTAGATGTTTGATGGCCTGGTATTCCCTGCTGGGAACCTCTGTGATGTTCCCAGCTGCTGCATGTGCTGTCTGATGTGAATGACGAATGTAGGATTATGCACATTAATGGTACTCATTGGGGAACATGATACATCAGGATCAGAAGGGCAACGCATGCTGTAATGCCAGTATGTTGGCAATACCCACACACATACTGTGCTGATAGATGGCAGGGGTATGATGTGGATGTTAGCGGTGGATAGTGCTAGCAAAGGCGGATGTGCAGGGTCTGTACATAATGGTGGCCAATGTATGCGGTCCTGTGATGTTTTCTCCTGTTCATGTCTTTCAGGTGGGATGTAACACAGATGCCAACTGGTCTTCTCAGAAGCCGAGACTGCGACAATCATTGATGCCCTCAGACCTCATCACAGGGTAATGTTAGGAAGGAGCCTGCAAAACCTGCAGGAACGCACTGCCCTGTGGGTGGAACTGGTAGTGACTGTCAACAATATGGGCCATGGCAACAGGACCTATGAACAGGTCTGACACCATGTCACAAACCTCATCTACAATGCATGGCAAAGGGCTGTAGCTGTTACCAGGAACCATCCTGACACAGGTGGAGGGCCTGCTATGCAAGCACCACTCACAGCCATGGAGGAGTTCCTTGCAAACCTTGGTGCAACCACCACATCTCAGCATACAATTACAACATATTTCATGGAGGTGGGTGGCACAGAGTCAACAACTGAGGAGCATTCAGGTAAGGCCCCAGTGGACATCACTTCAGTACTGTAGCATTCACAGTGGCAGCTTTTGCATACCTGGATGCATATGTCAGGTTGAACTGCATTTGTGGGTGGGGTTTTGTAATGCACACAAGTGCACACCTATTATGAATGTCAGCAAATTGGGTAATTGCACAGCTTGTAGTGTACATGTTCAGAAATGCACATATTGTACCAATGCCACATGTGTGTGTGCTGGCAGTACCTTTCCCCCACAGCTACAATGGTCCCTCTGGTGTGGCTTGAGAACAGCTACCTGAAGCCAGTGAGTGAATAACTGTCTTGATGTGGCTCACCAATACCCTAGGCATGTTAAGAGTAGCCAGTTTTTTATGCACACAACTGTTACTCTTAGCCATATTGCAATATGTGCATTTTCACTTGTGGTGTAGTTAACTGCGGTGCATCACACTGGTCATCACAGGAGGCTATTTGCAGATGCTGTAACATATTGGCATGTACGTTTGTATAGGTGTAGCCACTGTGCTATACAGTGGTACATTAGTATTGTGTACACGGGTGCACTGTGTGTTAGGTGAAGGTGCATCACATACTCTCCACTCCTCACGTATCTCACAGGTGTATAGTAGTAGCAACATTAACTGAACGTAGCTTCACTGCATGTTGTTGAGGACCTGTGCACATTGTGTCTGTTGTGGTCTGACTGTGTCGTGCATGCCATCCTTCAGAAAGTGTGGTCTGTATAATGCCTTTATGCCACCTCGTGTGTGTGTGTGTGTGTGTGTGTGTGTGTGTGTGTGTGTGTGTTTCTGTGTGTGTGTGTGTGTGTGTGTGTGTGTGTGTGTGTGTGTGTGTGTGTGTGTGTGTGTGTGTGTGTGTGTGTGTGTGCGCGTGTGGATCAGCAAATGTAATAGTGCAGGTAGTAATTTACATTTGTTGTCTTACCCTCACAGGTGAACATGAGAGTTGGGGTGTCACCCCCTCCCAACATGATGTCAGTGTCTCATTGGACTCTGATGATGATGATGGTGGTCATAGTGAGGCACAATTGGGGTTGTTGGGGGTTGAATCTATACCATTGGTTGACATCTCATTTCCAGCCACAATGTCCCTGCACACAGTCAGTATGCCCACACATACCCAGTCTGCAGCAGCCACAGATATTGGTCAGTCAGAGGATGGAGGCATCAAACAGGCTAGTGTGGTGACTATGGCATCTGTGACTGTCAACAGTGACCATTGCCAGATATCTGGTGAGGTCCCACACAGGCATATTGACAGGGGTGCTCGAAGGAGGACTGCTGCCCATCCAGCCCATCAGAGGTGTCACAGCAGGTGTCACCCGACTCATGTTTCAGTCCATCATGGAGGCACAGGCACATTGTGAATGGTAGACCAGACAGATGATCAGGGTCATGGATGCAACACTTGCTGTCATGCGTGATAACCCCTGTGGCATTGGTGATGCTGTACATCATTTTTCTGATGTTATGGATAGACAGTGGGGTGAGACAGTGTCACTGCTCAACCGTGCAATGTCTGTGCTTGAGCATGTGGTGGGAGTAGGGCATTAGATATGTGGAAGTAGGTCAGCAACAACATCAGCTGAGAGCCCACGTGGCCATGCATATTCACACTCCCGTAGTGGCAGTACCACCAGTACTACTGAAGGGACAGTGTTGTCTACACCACAATGTAGTAGGTATGGGCAAGTGGTCCTGTCCGGTCCCGTCAGTGACAAGGTTCCAGCAGACACCAGTCACCATCAGAGAGTCGTATATCATCTGGCCTTGGGCCTGGTGGTGCCAGTGACACTCCTGGCAGATCTGTTCCCATGTCTGTGGCCAGAGATGATGAACTGTACATCCTGACATGTACGGTCCATGGATGTCCAACATACCCCTGTGTAGGGTTAGCACATGGCTTGACTGTGCGCATACACACACATCACTATCACAGGCAAGCCATCACCAGACACATACAGCTTCTCTCCATGGATCATTTGAACACCACCCTTCCAGACACACACATACACACACACACACACACACACACACACACACACACACACACACACACACACACAATGTCAACTGTATGGCCCATCCTAGGCCTTTGGCAGCCCCACACCACACCCTATGCATGTGATGATACCTGTGCCACATCCCTGTTATCCATGCCATTGAAGCAGGGACATGGTAATATGGGTCTAATGCCCTTGGTGAATATAGTACAGTGTAGTAATGTTATAGTGTGTAAGGTGCTGTCTGCTGGCAATTGTCATGGTTGCACATCGAAGTGTATGTACCTTTCTCTCATGATGCATTACTGCTGTTAGTACTGCTGAATGACTGTTGTCTCACATACCTTATTCTGTTTTTGTTCCAGGTGTCTGTGTTTGTACAGCCTGTGGAGATGCTGACATTACTGAAGCTGAGTATGGCACAGTGGAAATACAGTGACCTTTTTAACACCAAGGTACTGCTGTATATGTACATGTTTACTGAGATGCATATGCGTGCAACAGTGTGAGGCACAATGGGGTTAGACAGTGTTACTTTGCATACCCCTTGACACAGCCAGCTAGCCTTCATCCATGTCACCTAGGGGTTTTGTAGGACCACAGGTTCATAGATACAGAAGAGGGTTACTAGATTACTGGCCCTGGGTCCCTCACAAGCCTAACCATTACTTTATCTTCAACAGAATCATCCATCGGCACCTGTTGCCCCTGCCATTGCTGGACACAGTTATAACCCCAGGGGCAGATTTTTTCCCCATCCACTCAACCTTGATGCAGTTGGTGAAGGTATGCATGGTACTTTGTTTGCCATGTTTGGGGGAGCATAGTCCAGACACAGGGCAGCCTCTGGTAGCCAAACCTGACTTTCCAGCATGTGTTTCTGCTATCTCATATGCAAGTTAGGCCTCTTGTGCTGGTAATGCACAAGAGTTATACTCTCATACATGGTGCAGCTGTTGAAGGGCTGAGCACAACATTGCCATCTTGGCATGCCACAGACACCTGTGGACAACCTGAATGGTAACCAGTGAACCAGTACCGATTACAGGCTTTCTACATGGAACAGGTATTGGAGGCCTTGGCTGACCTTTGTCGGTGTTAACATAGCCTTTACATATTCTGCAGATGTCTGCAGAGGTGCATAGCAGATTGGCCATGCTGCTAATTTATTGTTGCACTAACTGAGAACTATTCAGAGGTAATGTTCACCTTTTGTCTGGATGCAGTCCCTTCACCTATGTGGTGAACCACATACCAGTAATTCCTAACCACTGCCACCACTTGTTGCCTGAATGCAACATTGTTGCCACCCTGAGTACCCATGTCTGTCATCGTATTCTGTGTGTTTATGGGGTTGGTGCTGATTTGCGAAATACTGGGAACATGTCCTTGCCATATTGCATGCTGACACTGTTGTTTGCATTCTGCTTGAGGCCAGGTCCTTGACACCATTCCGTACCCACTGTATGGCCCATTGCAGTGTGTTAATGGCAGTTTGTGGCTCAATGACAGAATGCAAAATATTTACAGTTGACACAGCCTTAGGCTGTACCTATGTATGTGGGTGGTGGCAAATAGCATCCATGCCTATATACATGTGGGTTATTGGGGGCAGCAGGTAGTCATGGGGCCTTCACGTCTACATATTGCACACACAAATAGGTGACACATATTGTGTTTGCCACCTTATCAAATGTGGACTGTGGGACATGATTTGTAGTAACATGGCAGCTGGCAGGACATACCATACCCTCAGCAAGTGCAACACACAGGACTTCCTTTGATTTGCTACTATGACACCTTCTTTGTGTGACATTAACTTACCTTACTCTATTTGTCATAACATTAAAGTGCATCTGATGTCTAATAATTGTTCTATGGAATCAGTACACAACTGTATGACATGTTTGTTGTCCTACACTCACCGGACCTCTTTATTGTTTCAGTTGTTGTCAGAGGTCACACCTTGCCAAACATGGACTGCAACCTGCGGGGTTGTTCAGATGGCGGTCATACCTATGACCTCTGCATATGTCTGCAGATTGTCCTGATGTTTATCATATATTTTCTTTCCTTCTGTGATAACTTAGTCATTTTCTGGCAAACTGTAGGGAAATCATGACAATCTGACACTGCAGATTAATGATGGATATTGTCATGTAACAACACATACTCTTTGGAAAGTGCACTCAAATGCACAAACTGTTGTGGTATCTACTTTCCATACGTGTCATAGCAGTATGTGAAGGTTGTGCTCAGTGTTTGGTCTTTGCCCCAGTTTTCTATGGCTTTACCCAGATGTCTTTCTGTGAGGGCCTGAGAGGTATGCTGGTGGCTGTAACACAGTTAGACTGCTGAAAGGAGATATACATATACACACACACACACACACACACACACACACACACACACACACACACACACACACACTCATGACCTGATGATCTCCCTTGTTGATCGCAGAACCTCTACCTGCCTAGTTTTATAAACAATAGTGCTATATACATAACACAAGCACCACAGAGCTACTATAGTGTTGCAGAGTCTGCTACTACTATTCAAGTGGCTGACAATTA
>NC_056725.1:1967035250-1967100250 GCF_019279795.1 Protopterus annectens | reverse complement strand
CAAAATATCAGTAAATACCAAGAAAATCAGAGTATATCAATTCAGTAGGAAAGCCATTTTATAATGCCATAGCTTAGTCTGTGAACCAGTTTATAGACCATGTGTTTAATGAACATGGGAATAATTCTGATCTTTATTTATTTAGCCATTGATTAAATTCTAGCTGCTTTATGGCAACAGCATTTCATTATGAACCAAGAATAGTAACAAATTCAAACATAAGACAGTTTTCTTTAACATCCACATATGTCAACTCAAAGAAAAAGGTTCAGACTCTTTCAAAAAAGTTTTCTCTACCACACTATAAAAGTAGCTCAAAAGTTGTATGCAAAATACTTATATATACAATTAGAGAGTTCAATGACAGTTTAGTAGTAAATTCTTCCAATACAAAGGACAACCAAAATATCTTTTTCAGCAACATTAAGCAATTCAGATCAGAAATAACATCTAGTTCCACTCTGAATTTATATACAATGGTGCATTCCAGTTTAACAGAGAAGCTTTAGATTTAGCAGAAAGCATACTTAATATCTCCAACTTAGTTTCTCTTGTACACTCCAAGTGCCCCGCAATTTTTTCCATGATTCTGCCTTTAGTTATAACCTTTGATTGTATGACTTCTGTCTTTTCCTAGCTATATTGGTCGTGATAATATTATTGGCTGGCTGCTTGCAAGTATTAAACAGCACAGCCTCTGCTAAAGGAATTTAGCCTTAGTCTGTACTGAATCTTGGAAAACAGCAACTGTTGTTCCCCTCAACAATGATAGCCCCACAGCAGACCATGATAGCTATAGGCATATCACTCTCATTAGTATTAGCTGTAGTCTATGGAATGTATTATAATTAAACTTATTAAACATTATATAGCTGGCCTCCAGATACTCATCTCTAACCAACTTAGATTTATTAGTTAGGTCATGCCTATTCAACCTGATGAATTTAGCAGCAAAGTAAAAAAACCATTAGATGACATCCTGTCTTTCCATACTGCCTGCACTAAATTTGCTAAAGCCCTTACTTATATACTTGCTGAATTTGGATAATGGGAGGTCCATGATGTCATCAGCTTGGGACTATTTCAATTGTAAATTGAGCTATTACAAATGTCTGAAGAAATTCCTTTAATGAAAGGTGATGAAAGCGCTAACAATAAATTTTAGTTTCAAAAGTACAGCATTTTTTCTGGCTGCAAGATTTGTTTAGCAAAGTAAAAGAACCATTAGATGAGATCCTGTCTTTCCATACTGCCTGCACTAAATTTGTTAAAGCCCTTAACTCCATTGAACATGTGAGTATCAGAAGTAAACTCTGTAGTGTCACTGTGTGAGCTCTTACATTATCCACTGGATAACTAGTTGATTTACAAACCAAAATTGCAGCATCAATATAGGTGGTATCTTGTGTCTTCACAGAAATGTTTTTAGTAAAATTCCACTACTTAAAGACTTAATAAAATAATAAGCACAATTTCATATTCTTATTTAAAAAGCTGAGACTGAGATGAAGTAACATCATTCTCATAACTTAGTCAAATTGATTCATGAAGTTTTTTCAATTAGCTAAATAAGTGGATTCCAACCAATAAATTACTGTTTTAATCAATGAAATTAATGCATGCAAATAAAGGCCAGGAACACAATGCATACATTCTTCTATACTCTGATGACTTAAGGGTATTCTGGGTTTAACAAAGTCTCAGACAGAAATTACCAAATTTCTTAATGTAAACAAAAACAAAACTATTGCCCAAATACCAGGTAAACGCTCCAACTCCAGAATATAAAAATCGAAAACAGTCCAAAAATAGAAGAATGGTAGCAACGCAGGTATACCAATAGTCGATTTATTGTCAACTTAAATAATAGACTTCCTTCAGGTTAGCACTTTCACTCATAGAGCTTCTTCAGATCATAAATAACAGGACATATCAAATACAGAACATATATATCCTAGCATTTAATTAATTAACCTATCACATTCACTTTTCAATAAAACCTTAAAGTAACCATACGTCTGACTATGAAGGGCATATATATTTATAATACAATTATGATACAAAATTCATAGAAACAAGTATTATACATTATATAAAAACAATGTATGTAAGTAAAAAATATGTATAATAAATATCTCTCTATGTATGTTTTAACAAAAAAATTAATCTAAAAATTTTATAAAAATATTAAAATTTATATATGTACTTCATAAAAATGCCCTATTGACATATATGTCCCTGCATTAAAACCTTATACTTATTTCTAAACAAATTACATCCTATTTTATATTCCTATGTTTCCTAAGTTTAGGTTTGATTGAGGCTCTCTCATTAAGTCCAGAGTCTCTATCTGCTCTCAATCTAATTATCCAGTTACTTTCCTGACACTCTGTGTGGTTCCTAACATCACCTCCACGTTTACTGGGTGTGATGACTTCTAAAACTTTAAATAGGAATGTGTGTGTTTCCCCTCTCCAGATAACATGTTTAGCTAGAGCATTATATGGAGACTTCTTTTTCATATGATATAAATGCTCACGTATCCTTTCTTTAAAGGTACGGTTCGTTTTTCCTACATAAAAGGAAGAACAGACCTGGCAAACTGCTAAATAAACCAAATGAATGGTTCTACAATCTGCACTAACATGTGTGCTAAACTCTCTACATAAATCTGGATGCATAAAACTTGTACTTGTATCTATATAACAACAATAGTTACATTGACCACATGGTTTGGTACCCCCAATATCCATGGCAACGAACATCTGTCTGGGATAGCATCACATTCTTTTTAAATTATACCTGTTCTTAAAGTGAAAGCGTGGCTTTTCTCCAACTATTTTCTTTAAATCGTTATCTACACATAAAATCGACCAATGTCTGGTGACCAAATCTCTAATATCAGCATAGTCTGAAGTAAAGAAAGTAGAGACTTTAACACATGATTGTTTACCCCTTATTCCATCCTTTTCATTAATATAATGCGGTCCAAAATATGGTGTGGCTACATTTAACCTCAAATCAGGGATATTATTCAAGCTATCATCTATTTCCTGATGACTATAGCCTCTCTCCAGGAAGATAGATCTCAAATTGTCCATCTCTATTCCAAAGATTAAAAAGGTTGTCTACAAAGCGACAATAAAAAACAACATGTTTCTTGAATAAGCTCATGTGAAATAAAACTTCTTCCTCCCAATGTGCCAAAAACATATTAGCATAACTATTGGCACATGGGGTCCCCATGGCCACACCATCCTGTTGTCCATATGCAGTATCTTCAAACATAAAGATATTATTTTCCAATACCAGCTCTAACAAGTGCGCAACTAAATCAATCTGTACTGGTGTATAATCACTATGTTTTAATAAATAATCGTATATATATTGAATACTGAGTTCATTAGGTATTACCGTAAATAATGATTGCACATCTAGTGTGACAAACAGATATCCATCAGTATTATTACATTGTTTCAGGCATTCATATAATTCAATTAAGAACTGTTTAGAATCCTTTAATACAAAGGTATTCTTATTCAAAATTGGTCTAAGATGTTTCTCTACATATACCGAAATATGTTCAGTAACCCAACCTTGCCCTGAGACTATCGGTCTCATAGGTGGGTTATAAACATCTTTATGGATTTTAGGGAGTCCATGAATCACTGGAATTAGAGGTGTCTTAATTCTTTGGAATGGGGGTGAAGAGCAACTAATTTCCTTGCCCACCATGATGAATGGTTTAACAGATTTTCTTAATTTTACTATGCAGTATTCTGAATATAAGATTGATTTTTTAGATTTATATATAGAAAGGTTAGAATGTGGTTTAATAAATACAGGTATATATCGTAAATCTTGTTATTATAACACGTTACTGATGAGGTCAAGTATGCATCCCCCACATATCTTTAGAAATATTATCAAAAGTCAAGGGATGAGAGCCTCTAGGCTGAATTCTACTGAGGCAGGGTTTGAGGCAGAGATGGACAATTTGAGATCTATGTTCCTGGAGAGAGGCTATAGTCATCAGGAAATAGATGATAGCTTGAATAATATCCCTGATTTGAGGATAAATGTAGCCCCACCATATTTTGGACCGCATTATATTAATGAAAAGGATGGAATAAGGGGTAAACAATCATGTGTTAAATCTCTACTTTCTTTACTTCAGACCATGCTGATATTAGAGATTTGGTCACCAGACATTGGTCGATTTTATGTGTAGATAACGATTTAAAGAAAATAGTTGGAGAAAAGCCACGCTTTCTCTTTAAGAACAGGTATAATTTTAAAAGAATGTTATGCTATCCCAGGCAGAAGTTCGTTGCCATGGATATTGGGGGGTGCTAAACCATGTGGTCAATGTAACTATTGTTGTTATATAGATACAAGTACAAGTTTTATGCATCCAGATTTATGTAGAGAGTTTAGCACACATGTTAGTGCAGATTGTAGAACCATTCATTTGGTTTATTTAGCAGTTTGCCAGGTCTGTTCCTCCTTTTATGTATGAAAAAGGAACCGTACCTTTAAAGAAAGGATATGTGAGCATGTATATCATATGTAAAAGAAGTCTCCGTATAATGCTCTAGCTAAACATGTTATCCGGAGAGGGGAAACACACACATTCCTATTTAAAGTTTTAGAAGTCATCACACCCAGTAAACGTGGAGGTGATGTTAGGAACCACACAGAGTGTCAGGAAAGTAACTGGATAATTAGATTGAGAGCAGATAGAGACTCTGGACTTAATGAGAGAGCCTCAATCAAACCTAAACTTAGGAAACGTAGGAATATAAAATAGGATGTAATTTGTTTAGAAATAAGTATAGAGTTTTAGTGCAGGGACATATATGTCATTAGGGCATTTTTATGAAGCACATATATAAATTTTAATATTTTTATATAATTTTTAGGTAAAATTTTTTGTTAAAACATACGTAGAGAGATATTTATTATACATATATTTTACTTACATACATTGTTTTTATATAATGTATAATACTTGTTTCTATGAATTTTGTATCATAATTGTATTATAAATATATATGCCCTTCATAGTCAGACGTATGGTTACTTTAAGGTTTTATTGGAAAGTGAATGTGATAGGTTAATTAATTAAATGCTAGGATATATATGTTCTGTATTTGATATGTCCTGTTATTTATGATCTGAAGAAGCTCTATAAGTGAAAGCACTAATCTGAAGGAAGTCTATTATTTAAGTTGACAATAAATCGACTATTGGTATACCTACGTCGCTACCATTCTTCTATTTTTGGACTGTTTTAAATTTCTTAATGTGATGTTTTAAAGGGCTTAAAGACATGGTTTGTATAACATGCAGTATTCTGTTTATTATAACAATTTAAAATAAAATAGTTCTTCCATAGTAAAAATAATATTCCACTTACTTATTAAAGTTCTAATGTTATCCAAAATTAAATCATAATTTATTAAGATTTTTATACTGACTAAACAAGATTTAGTATTACTTATGGTATAAAGAATGTCATCTAACAATAGTTGAATCACAGATGGGTAAAGGTAATTAACTTTGAAAGCTGTTATATCATTATTCATTTTAATATAGTTAAAGGGAAAAAGGACAATGGGGGGATTCAGTAAAGCCTACATGGTCATTTTTGACCATGTGTACATTGCCATGTGATGTGCACATGGCCGTGAATATTTTTAGATTCAGTAAACTCCTTGCAGGGAACACTCCCATGAGCAAACATGGCAATTTCAGTAGTTCATAGGTTCATAGGTTGGTACTAGGCTATTGGCCCTAGGGCCTATACAAGCCTAGCCATAACAATTCCCTGGCTATTTTTTCCCACACTATTTACTTCCCTGGACCCCTGTCTAGCGGGGCAACTGACGTAATCCCCAGGGTGAATTTCCTTTTTCCCATCCAATCATCAAAGTTCCTTTTGAAGAGGGCCAAAGAGGCGCTCTGCTTGACATGTATGGCAATCTAAACCAGAGTCTGGGGAGGCTCTTGGTCAGGAACCTATCCCTCCAGCATGTTTTGTTTATTGTGATGACAAGGTTTAGATCCCTGGCGCATGTGGCTCTGAGGGAGTGGGATTTCCTTAAGTGTACCATGTCCAACAGCTTTGGGTTTGACATGGCCTTTTATGGTAAGCAGAGATCGCCTCGGAGTAGACGATTTGCAACAGAGTATAGCTGGAGTTTTTTAAGGAGGTCAGCATAGGGCTTCTGCTTTAGACCTGTGATTCTTTTAGTGAAGTATTTCTGTGGCCTTTCCAGTTGTTGCAGACATCTTGAGAGGTACATACCAAATGGGGCAATGTATTCTATAATGGGTCTAATGAGGGATGAGTACAGTGGGACAATGACCTCCTTTTTTCTGGATGAAAAGCCCTTAGTGATGAGGTGTGCCACATAGAAGGATTTCCTGACTGTTGTGGCGATGTAGTTATTGAAGGTGAGACCACTATCCACTTGTGTCCCTAAGTCTCTTATCACACTTTCGGTGTTTAGTGTACTTGCCACCTATGTGGTAATTCACAGGTACATGTTTTTTCCCAAAGGGGATAACTATACATTTCTTGGCATTGAGCTTGAGCCCATGGCTCTGGCACCAAGCATTTGTTTCTGTAAGGCCCTTTTGTAGAGTATCCACATCATTTGGGGATTCAATAATAGCTCCCAGTTTGCAGTCATCTGCAAACTTTATTAGGCAGAGTCCCTTAGTGTTGGCCTGTACTTCAGAGAAGTAGATGCCAAACAAGAGAGGTCCCAAAACTGAACCCTGAAGTACTCCAATTGTCACTTGTCTGGAGCTCGATTTGGAGTCAGCAACTTTTTACAATGTGGGTTATGTCAGTAAGCCAGTTGGCAACCCATTGAGTGATGTAGGGATTAATGCCTAGCTTAATAATTTTATCTATGATTCTAGAGTGAGGGATGGTGTCAAAGGCCTTGGCAAGGTCCAGATAGGCTGTGTGGACTGCTTTACCCTCATCCAAGGCTTTGAAGACTGATTCGAAGAAGTCAATCAGGTTCAGGAGACAAGATTGGCCCTTCATGAACCCAAACATTGGTGGGTTCCAGTGTTTGAAAGTTGCCAATGTCTTTGTTTATAAGTTCCATGATAATACATTTTATGGCCTTGCAGATCAGGCTTGTAGTTCCCAGGATCCAATGTGGATCTCCCCTTGTGGAGTGGGATAACTTTAGCTGTGCACCACTCAGTAGGCACGAAGCCTGAGGTGAGGATATGATTAAACATGACACTTAGGTAAGGTGCCAGTTCATTTTGTAGTTCATGTCGTACACAGCCCGGGATGTCATCTGGTCCCATGGATGCTGTATTCTTAGCTTTGGAGAGTGCGTTTTTTACCTGTGCGGCCGTTATTACCGGAATTTGGCAATCTTCCGGTATTGAGATGGGCCATTTAGGGGGTGAAAGGGGGTGAATTTGGTGGAAGAAGGTGGCATGCGAATTACAGCATAAGTTGCCAAACTGTTTGCTAATGAAGCAAACCAAAATTGTGGCATGATTCAACAAACTGTAAAGGAACCTTGTAGACTCTTTGCTCATGTTTGCCATATATTTGAAAGTTTTCTGAATACAGCCACAGAAAGGAGGCTACATGGAAACAAGAGCAAGTAAAAGTCCTTATATTTATATAGAATTGACCATAACTTGTAAATCCACACACATTATGACAATATTGGACATGGTGGATGCTAGAAAATTAGATTACCAATAACAACAATTCGTTATTAAGTGCCATGACATAAAAGCAGCTTTGCTCCCTCACCCCCAAATGAGGAATATACTCATAACTAATGTATACAGCTAAAAGTGTAAACCCCATGAAACAGACTACTCATACTATCAAGTAAGCATATGCAGTATGTATCTGATGGAATACAGTCAAATGTTATCAAAACATGCATTCCTCTGTGCAGATATATAGTGAACTATTACCCACCTTTGTGTGTACAACATTGGGCTTCTCTTCAGTTTCTCTGCCTACATGTTTACCAACCATGTAGATTCAGGGCTGTCAGCATGGTGAAGATGCAAATGAGGTGAAAACTCATTAGAATTGCTGCATCCCAAAAAACTGTAACCATGTAGGGATGTTCACTTTGTGTCAGCACTTCCATGTTGTTCATTTTTAATGGATGCCAAAAGTGAATGATGCCATCAGGGATGTTTGTCAGGTTACACTTACACAGGCATACATGGAGGTCTGTGAAGGGTGAAAGTGCATGTAAGCAGTGCACAATTCACAAGTTCTGTTTCATCCTCTTTATTGTTAGTTAAAATGTGTCATCTCTGTATGCTTTAAGTTATTTTTTTATTTCTGTCATTGTTTGCACGATGTGGCACTTAGCACAACCACAGGAAATGGATGAATTTGGTGCTTGGCACATAACTTTTCCTGTGATACCATGTGTATGAGTAGGGCTAGAGTATAAATGGTTCTGAGTTCTAATACAAGGTCTGCAATCTTTCCTTCAGTTTTTGAGATACATGTTTGCACAATATCACAGGAACAGAGAAAAGTAATAACAACATTACCTGTGTTTATCTTATTTAAGCATTGGTGCACACAGAGGTGTATAAGTGTGTATCCCGCACTAATGAGCACCAACAGAGTTGATATAGTCAGTAAAGCAGCAAATGTTTTTCATAGGTGCTAATTACAGCATAAGCATGTGATTTTCTGTACGGTGGAGCTATTTAACAAGCTATAAAGCATCCATGCAGCCTCCATTCTGTTTTTTCCTAACTAATCCAACACCGTGAGAGTACAGACAAGGAAATTTTAGCCTTGAAATAAAATTGTGTCAACTGCTGCATTTGCAAGGTAAGTCCTGAACCTAGAATGTATTCTTTAATAATATTATGGCATATCCTTGTATTTCTTAACTTGGTGCAGTAATCAAGTAAATAGTGATGAATTTGTAGAGAAAATACCTTAACATCTGACAGCAGTCACCTATTTTGCTTGTATGTGTCCATTACTATTTTTTTTGTCTTATTCTTCTCATTTTAATTGTACTTTTTGTGTGATACTCTGCAGAGTGCAAACCTAGAGGTTTGGCTGTGTTTATCTGGCTTGTGTGAAGCATGGTGGACCACTTAGGAAGCAGATAGCCCCAAACTGAAACTGGATACATTCAATGAATGCCTGTGTCCATCATGAAAACCTGTCCTAGGGTACAGATGGTATTAGCTTCTAATACAAAGTGTGCAACGTCTGTATTACTGCTGTGACATTGCAATTTACAACAATGAAGTGCAACATAGACCACTGTTTCCTCGACATTTTTGTGGCAACAGGTGCAAATGTAGGACTGCTATACACATGGTCCTTTGAATACAGCACATTCCATACAGTATTACTTTTACTGATGGAGTAATCTATGTATTATCACATTTATCATCAAATGTATGACTGTGGGTATGCTGTGTACTATAGTCCTGTAAATGTATTCCTACTATCTGGACCTGCATGGCTTTAATTTTTGCAAAAAACACATACACAACTGCTTATACATGTAATTGTTTTCCACTGTTGCATTCTGCTTTGCAGATGTTAGCAATGTGACTCATGTTTGCATACTGCTTACCTACATGTAAACTAGTGTAACTCACTCACATGCGTGTACACTTTTCAACCATTGCACAAATCCACTGCTCACTGCATTATGGAACTGTATATATGATGTTTTCTTATTGGTGTTTATTGTCCATTTCCTTTGTATGACATAAAAGTACAAGTAAAAACATTGCAAACTGAGGGCACATTCTAAGTATATGTCATATATTCACAGTACATACATGTGTTGTCCCCCCAAGCAGTACAACCCTGGTGTCTTAGTATTTATTTACACTCATATATCAAGTAAAAGAATAATCAGTCAACATGGCAGAATCTAATGAAGCCACAGTTCCAAAATTTAATAAAACAGTGTAAAAAATGTTAAACAAGAAAAAGACTAGTGATTTCACGACAATCCAGTTGTTTCTTCAGATCTGAAAAAAACAGGCACAGAATGCTACTTTAATACAAAAAGCTACCTCTTAAGGTCACATGACTTAGGCAGTGGTCTTAAAGGAACATAATCATTTAATCCCTTCTGTCTGTCAATTTGTAATTTTAAGATCCATTTAGTCTCAATGCAGTCTGTTTTTGTTTTAACATCCTCTATACATGAAAACATTTATAGCATGTCTAGAAATGATAAAAGGAATGCATTGTCAAAAAAAATTCTGACCACTGGAGATAGATGCTCATAAGTTTAAGTTTCTCATTCTACAACATCTTAATGTCAACATTAGAAGTGGTGATGTTAAAATGAAAACAGAATATATTGAGATTAAGTGGATCTTAGAATTAGAAATTGAAAGAGAGAAGGGATTAAATTACTGAGTTCCTTTAAGTCCAATGCTTAGGTCATGTGACCTTAAGAGGTAGTTTTGTGTATTTAAGTAACATTCTGTGCCTGTTTTATGAGATCTGAAGAAGCACTTGGAAAGTAGTGAGAGTGCTAGTCTTTTTCCAGTTTGTTTTTAACATTTTTATGCTGCATTATTAAATTTTAGAACTATGACTTCATTAGATTCTGCCATGTTGACTGGTTATTCTATTACTTGGATTATTTGATATGTGTTTAACCAGTCTTCATCTGCTTATCCTGGTTTGCCTTTCATAGGTTCATAGGTTCATACTAGGCTATCTGCCCTAGGGCATTTACAAGCCTAGCCAGGGTGTGTTTGGCTTTCGCCACCCATTTTAAATGAAATTTGCTATGCCCTTGTTCGAGGTTAGTATACTGTGCCTCTGTCTAACAGTGACACAGAAGTGATACCCGGAGTAAATCTACAATCTCCCATCCACTCGTCAAGATTCCTCTTGAAGAGAGTCAATGAGGGACTCTGCCTAAACTGGACTGGGATTTTATTCCAGAGTGAAGGGAGCCTCTGGGTTATGAATCTTTCCCTCCAGCATGTCCTATTTATTTCAGTGCTGAGGTTCAAGTCTCTCGAGCTCGTAGCTCGATGGGATTTGGGTTCTCTGAGGTGCAGCATGTCCATTAATTCCGGGTTGGACATGGCTTTATACATCAGGCACAGATCGCCTCTGAGCAGGCGGTATGTCACTGAGTAGAGCTGGAGTTTCTTTAACCGGGCAGCATATGGCATCTGTTTGAGCCCTTTGATCCTCTTGGTGAGGTACTTTTGGGGTCTTTCCAGTTGCTGCAGGTGTCTGGTAAGGTACATCCCAAAAGGGGCATTGTACTCAATTATGGACCTGATGAATGATGAGTAAAAAGGCATGATGACCTCCCCTGATCTAGATGTGAATCCCTTCATGATTAGGTGGGCTATATAAATTTTTTTTCTAACCACTTTGGCCACGTGGTTGTCAAATGAGAGATTGCTATCAACTTGGGTCCCCAGGTCCCTAATTACTTCTTCCGTACTTAATGGATTACCATCTATGTGGTAATTTCTGGGCACTTTGTTTTTGCTGAAGGGGATGACTATACACTTTTTGGCGTTTAGCTTGAGGCCATGGCTCTGGCACTAGTTGTCTGTTTCTATAAGGCCCTTTTGTAGGATGCTTGTGTCAGCTGGAGAGTCAATTATGGTGCCCAGTTTGCAGTCATCTGTGAACTTGGTCAGCCACAGTCCTTCAGTGTTGGCCTGTACCTCCGAGAAATATATACCAAACAAGAGAGGTCCCAGGACTGAGCCTTGTGGGATGCCACTTGTAACTGGTTTGGAGTCTGACATGGCTCCAGCAATTCTAACCATGTGGGTTCTGTCCTTGAGCCAATTTGCAACCCATCTAGTGACATAGGGGTTTATATTTAAGCTGGTGAGCTTATCTATAATGCCCAAGAGGGGTATTGTATTGAAGGCTATTGTGAGATCCAGGTAGGCTGTGTGGACCACCTTCCCCTCATCAATGGCCTTGGTGAACTGTTTCAAATAAATCAACCAGGTTTAAGAGGCAGGATCTGCCCTTAACAAAGCTGAACTGGGTAGGATCCAGTGTCTGTAGGTCCCCAATATCTTTATTTATGAGGTCCATGATGATCCTTTCCATAGTTTTGCAGACCAAGCTAGTCAGGCTTATGGGGCAATAGTATCCAGGATCTGTTGAGGCATCACCTTTGTGGAGAGGGACCACTGTTGCTGTACGCCACTCTTTGGGTACATATCCTGTAGTAAGGCTGAGATTGAACAGTAGTTTTATGTTTGGGTTTAGTTCTTCTTGGAGTTCATGTAGGACGCAACCTGGGACACAGTCTGGTCCCATTGATGCTGTGTTTTTTGCTTTGAAGAGGGCGGCTCTTACCTGAGCATCTGAGATGTCAGGGGGGCAGCACTCTGTTGGGATAGATATTTGCCCTTTTGGTGGGGAAGGGGGGGAGAAATTTGCGCTGAACCTGTCAGCTAGGATGTTGGCAATGTCTGTGGGTTTGGTGTATTTTTTGTAATTTTGGACTAATTCTGAGCATATCTGGGAATTCCCACCCAGTTTCCTAACATAACTAAAGAAAGCCTTGTGATTATCCTTAGTGTCCTGTGCAATTTTTCTCTCAAAGCTGGCCTTAGACGATTTTATGAGTGCCCGTAGTTTTTTGCTAATACTGATCAGAGATGCCTTCCCTTTTTGGGATTTTGCTCTACCATGTAGTAGCTTCCTCCTTCTATTGTATAGTTTGTTTATGGCTGGGGTCCACCAGACAGGACGCCTGCCTTTGGAGGATTGGGTCTTGGTTTTGTTTGGGATTGCATGATCCATGCATTCCTGAAGGTGTTCATAGAATGCATTTATAAAGGATTCTGCGGTCTGGGCCGTATTTTTCACAGGCCCGGGGGCTTTGAAGGATTCCACCTCGGTTTTGAGGAGTGTGAAATTTGCGTTAGAGAAGTTTTTCACTGTGGTTTTCTGGGCAGAGGCTGGGGTCGGGATGTGAATATCTAGTGAAATTAGTTTATGGTCTGACCTTACCAGTGAGGGATACACTTCTGGTCTGGAGCATAGAGTCCCTACGTTGGTGATGATCAGGTCCAGTATGTTTTCCCCTCTTGTGGGAGTGGTAACAAGTTGTTCTATAGCATTTGAGTTTATAAATTCTAGGAACCTTTGGGGTAGGGTATTGGAGCTAGAGTAATGCTCCCAATCTATGTTTGGGTAGTTGAAGTCGCCCAATATAATGGTGCTTGGAGAGACTTTTATATTTTCCAGTGTTCCCAGGAAGGCTGAGTGGGGTTCCTGGGTTTGGGAGGGTGGTCTGTAGCAGGCTATAAACTGGAAGGCAGTTTTACCCACTGTTAGTTGCACAAGAATAGTCTCTGATGCTTCGTGCTGTGCCACCAACCTGGGGTGTGGGTATCTTTGACGAATATTGATACTCCCCCTCCTTTTGTGGTTCGGTCCAAGTTTTGGGGCCGAAAAACATGGTATGAGTTATAACCTGGTAGTGCTGTGGTACTCACGGGAGCCTTGAACCAGGTTTCTGTTACTGCACAGATATCGTACTCTGAAGATGCCCTAGAAGTTAGAGGGTGAAAGCGCTTAGTACGATGTTTTATTATTTTTGTGTTATTTTGTTGATGTTAATAAACTAGGTTGGCTTCACTAGGTTGACTGGACTGTGTTGTTTTACAATTTTACTGCACAGATATCGATGTTCTCCATGCTAAGGAGAGTTTCGAGTGTGTACATCTTGAGATTTAGACTTCTGGCATTGAGTAGCATTACTCTTAGTTTCTTATTCCTTGTGATACCTATGGAGGTGGGTTTGTCTTTTGAGCCTTGCCTAAAAAAGGCACTATGGGGGTGGCAAGACCCTTTGCCAATATCCGAAAGCCCAGGGGTGACAAGTGCAATCTGTCCCTAGTGAAGCATCGCGGCTTGTCGAGCATGTCATCCCAGGCTGACAGGCATTGGATCCCCTTTGAATAACACCAATACTTAAGCCAATTGTTGAAATTGATCATCTTGTCTTCATATTGTGGCATCATTCTTGGTGAGGGTAAGATGCTACTCAAGGTCAGGGTCATACAGGCCTGGGCTACATGCTCACAGAGCTCCTCTATGTCTCTTTTCATGTAGTCCAGGGAGGTTCGTCTCAGGTCATTCACACCAGCATGGACAATGACTGAGTCATATTTGTACTTGCCTTGGAGTGACCTGAGTGCTTGTGTTATGTGGCGGATCCTAGCGCTCGACAGGCAGATCACTGTGACCTTCTCCTTGTTCAGCCTGGTGAGCGAGATGTCAGTGTGCCTGACGATAGAGTCACCTATTACAAGTGTATCAGGTGTGTTGTTTAGCCTTAAGGGCTGTGACTGTTCGGCACACTGGCTTTGTGAGCTATGTATTGCACGTGTTTTGTTTTGGGGTAACGGTTGCTTGGGTGTCTGCTTTGGAGGTCTCTGTTGCTTAGTCAGATTTTTATTTAGAGCCTCCGAGTATGTTTTTGTGTGTTTATGTGTTTGGTTTGCTGTCGTGGTAGGTCTATGTGAGACTGGAATTTTAGTGAGTGTGGTTTCCTTCTCCTCCTGACTGGTTACACCAGTACTGAGTTGAGAGAGCTTAGCCTCCAGTTTGGCTATATGGTTGCATCTCTCACATGTGTTGGAATTTGTAGGGAGGAGGAGAGGGTTGTCTGTGTACATGAGGCAGTTGTAACATTTCCTCAAGATTCCCAGATTCACCAGCTGGACCAGAGAGGAGATTGACAACTGACCTTTGGACATGCTAGAATAGTATTGGGAATTCCTTTATAATTGAAAAAAGGGCCAATGGGGAACAAGGTACTCAAGGGGAGTTTCTGAGGGTGTAGTGCTTTTAATTTTTTAGTGCTGACTTATATAATTGTTTTAGTAAGCAAGTGCCAGGCTTTAGAGTAGGAAGACGGTGTTTATTATGAAAACTAGATCAGTTCTAAGAGAAAAAGTGAAGTGCAGACTTTGTGGAGCCGAGAATGGTTTAAACCCATTTAAGTGGCGTTGCCCGATGCTGCGCTATGCGCAAAATCATGCAAAGCCGTACTAAAGCGGGTTTTATACAGGGGGGACTTGAAAGAGCTAGAAATTGGCCCAAAACGGCCAATAGACTACCAGATTCTTGTGCTGGGAACACTCCTCCAGGGATAAATAGGCTGCTCTAAGCTCCCCACTGCCACTGGTGAACAAAGAAGCCTCCCTTTACCCAAAAAAGGAAATGGGCAACACAGGAACTTTCCAAAAGTCCAGAATACAGCAAAGCCTGTATTAGGCCTACACTAGGTTTCTTGTTACAAACAAATATTAACCACACTACAAAGTGTAATATATAATGTTGTGTGCTACCTCATGGACAAGCCCAGTTGGTGGTGCTCACACCCATGCTCTGCTAAACTCAAACACTGAGCTATGCTCAGTAAGAGTACTTATGTTTAGACACAGCTAGGCTGCTACACACCCTAGTGCTGATAGACCACTGGCATCATATGAACCTATGAATGCATGTGCCTGTGCAGGCCTCACAACCTACTCACCCCCTCATGGCTCGCTGATGTCATCTACTATAAGTTCACCTATGGTCTTGTATAAATCAGACTTGTGCCAAGGTGCTTGCATAGAGTACTGAGTTCTGTGTACTCCATGCACTTAGGCAGGTAGATGTTCTGTTCTCACTGCAGTCAAGTGTGTATGTGTGTCTGTGCGCGTGTGTGTGTGTGTGTGTGTGTGTGTGTGTGTATGTGTGTGTGTGTGTGTGTGTGTGTGTGTGTGTGTGTGTGTGTGTGTGTGTGTGTTTGTGTGTGTGTGTGTAGCTAGAAGAGTAAGTGTGTATCCTGCAGTACCATGTCAGTTGCATAAATCGACAGCATTTTGATACTTGCACAATCCTACATATCCATTCCATGCAGTCCTTAGAATCTCTTCTATCCCACATGGCTTGCTGATGTCATCCACTATAAGCTGACCTACAGCCATGCAAAATTCAGACTTGTGCTGTGGCATTTTACATAATGTACTGTGTTTTGTAGTCTGTGCTGTTTGATAGGTAGGGGTTCTGTTCTCACTGCAGTCAATTTGGTGTGTGTTTGTCTCTAGTCAACAGAGTAGCCATGCTATCCTACAATTACTTTTCCAATGGAATGGCTTGCCAGTATTTGTATATTTGCATGAGCCTAAGCATCCATTTCATGCAGCCCTCAGAAACTCTTGTCTCCCACGTGACCTGCTGATGTTATCCACTATATGTTAACCTACAGCCATATAAAAGTCAGACTTGTGCTGTGGCACATGCGTAACATACTGTGTTCTATAGTTTGTGCACTTAGGTAGAGGTTCTGTTCTCACTGCAGTCAACTTTGTGTGTGAGTGGGTGTGTGCATGAGCTGTTACTTGACATTAAAAAGAGTATTTTACACTAGCATTTGGGACACTGTTATTTCCATATACTCAGCAGACAATGCTGATGTCACTGGCTATATCACATTATTGTATATGCAGTCAGCCCACCAGGTCCTAATCAGACACCGGCCTGGAGGCCAGATAGACATCATATCATCTGATACCAGACAGACTGTAGTAAAGTCTTTTAATCTATACACATACATCATGGCATGATTTGTTGGCCATTTGTTATCCTGATGAGAAAGCCCTGTGTTCTTTTCAGCTGCTGCATGTGTCTAGTGAGGTATTGTATTACTGTTCTGATGAGATTTGACTATATTGCTTTCATACAATCCTGAGATCTGAATGTGATGGCATGGTGTATGATGTGCACCATATGTTTGTAATGGAAAATCATTACAGAGAAACATTAGAAAGTAATGAGACACATTGCAGTTTCTGACTTCACAACTCATACAAGAAAATACACTATAAAGTAATTAAATTATGATGCTATCCACTGTATAACTTGCCAAGGCAAATATAAATGATACGAACAATCATCAGTTCAGCAACACAAATGCAAATATAGTAAGCACTAATGTAGCTACGCACACTGTGCAGTAGGACACAAAGCTTTTGTATTCCTAAATCCAAAAGGGAGAAAACAGAGATATGGCACAGTTATCATCACTTTCACAGGGTGTTGTGTGGGGGGAGTAGGAGGCTTAGTTTGACACAAATGGTTGGTGAGTGTGTGGGAGTAAGCAAGAGAAGCAGGTGGGCTGAACCATGTAACTGTTGTGTGTGTCTGTAGGGGTCCTCCATATGAAAGTGGTGCGTGAGAGGCTGCATGAACACAGCTAAGCTCAGTGCTAGCTCTAAATCTTGGTATGTCAGACAGGTGAGGGTAGTGCTTTACAGAGTTAGCAGTTCACTGTTGTCACCCCTGACCTTGAGAATTGGCTCTGCCAGGAGTTTCACTGGCACCTCCATGCCCAAGATCAGATGCAGTGCTGGTACCTGAATGTGACTGAGGTCTTCTGGATGTGCTCCCTTCATGGGAATTCCCAGGACCACAACCATATGTCCTGTTGCTTCTAGGTGTGTACAGCACATTCACAGATGGAGCAGTGGAAGTACTGCCACTACAGCAGCATGATCAAGCACAGCCACATTGCTATCAGCAGATGTTGTGGCTGACCTACATACATGAGGCTGCTGTTCTCCTCCCAGCAAACATTCCATCATAGACAGTGTTCTTTACATGACAGACACCTCTTGTTCCAATTTGTCATTCATCTGATCTAGTGAATTGGCAACATGGTAGAGGCAGTCACGCATGTCAGCCTGTGCCACATCTGCAAACCTAAAAATTTGTCTGGAGCACCTTTCTGAACATGCCTGTGCCACCACGATGGCCCTAAACATACATTTAGTGGCATGGGAAGAGATGCCTGCACCAGGTGGAGGAGGGACAGCAGGCCCCCTCTGAGCATCACTGTAGATCCTCCTGCTTGGCACCTCACCTTCACTTTGGCTATGGCCAGAGTCAACAGGCACTGAAGCAGCAATAGCCACACTTCCTGATCAATGTCCTCGTCCTCCACCTGTTCAATATCTGGGGGATCAATGGACTAGGTAGGCATAGGCCTACTGGCTGTGTCCATGAAAAATGAAGGGGTGAATGGATGTCAACCTCTGTGCCAGATTCAACCTCTGCACCCCCCCCTCCAGAGTGCGCCTCACTTTGGCCACCATCATCATCAGTGTCTGCTTAGACATTGACATCAGGTGGAACAGGGCTCACACTCCCACTGTCATGATCAACTGTGATAAAAAGTAAAAAACGCAGGAATACATTAATTCCTGCACTTCTATGGTGCAATAAATGCTAAACAACTAACAGTGCTGCCACTATTAAAGACAGTACAGCATTGCACAAAACTGGCCTAAAATAACACATTATGATATTCTTTAATGTGATCTGCAATACTGACAAATCTATTTGGCTTACCATTTGCAGGAGGCATATCTTGATGGATTTCTGATGCTCCTGAAAGACGTTAGGCAAGAGGTAAGGGCAACATCATCACATTTAACAGTAAGACAGAAGGTAATACATGTACTCCTCTATATCTGCATTAACTTTGGTTTCAACAAGAACATGGCTGACAACTCTAAACTAGCTTGTAAGTGTAGCAATCTTCAATCCCCCCAAGAAAGATATGTGACACCAGAAGTACCATTTACACCAACTCTACTATACAACAGTATTCAATTGGTCATATAACAAAGTCTACCTGAAAGCTACTCTTGGGACTCAGAAGAATTGGCATCCATGTCAAGGACATGCTGTGGTCCATTCTGCTGTGAGCTCTCATGATGGAGGATATTCACCAGGAACTCTTTGTTGGGGGTAAGAGGCAATTCTGTAGCAGGCCCTCCCCTAGTTAACCTTTGGTCTTGGGCAACTGCAGCTGTTCACCTCTGTGCAGTGGTAAACATGTCAGTGGCCCTATGGCATACCTGTTCATATCTGCAGTTGTGGCTGCCCACAGAATTTATGTTGTTAACAATTTACTGCCATAACTGTAGTCTGTGTGCCATATTGGGCTGACCCATTCCCAGTAGAAATACCCCATTTTCGCAGACAGCATCAACAATTATGTTGTTCTCTACATCACTGAATGGGTGTCTCTGCCTCACTGACATTGTTTGTGTCCTAAAAGACAACAGAATGACAATATTCATGTGTCACATAACTACAAAGTAACCATTTCTAGATAAAACAGTACAGATTACTGAAATACATAGAACAGTCTGGAGGTGTGGAATACTAGCAACAGGCAGGATGCAAAACAATGAGATTAGCAAGAGCAACATATGCATGTATGTGCCATAGCAGAAACTCAGCTGTGAGCCCCTCAAGAAGAACAGTCCATTCTAGTTTATGCCATAACAGTAACTCTTCTTTGCTCCACCAATCACAAATGAACAGACAATTTAACCATTTTGCTAATAAAACACCTTTGTAATGCTAAAAGTGCTTTCAAAGGATCACTCCCTGAAATATTTGCATATATTTATCAAACAGCATTCTGTTTCCATGTATTGTCAATCATATGTACCTCTGAAATGGCTCAATAAACAAGGCCATGCCTTCAGTACAACTCTAACTAATGCATACAAATAAAAGTGTAAAAGCCATTCCTTCACATTATTCATAAATATCTTCCAGCATATGCGTTATGTAGGTAAAAAATGGGAGCACACTTGCTAAAGAGTTTAATAGTCTTCTGTAAAGACATTTTGTGAAGAAATACACTTCTCTGAAGTCCTGCAAACATGTAGCAATTGTCTTCACCATACGTTTGGCTAGCTACACATTTTCCTTTTAATAATAGAGTAAATTATTCATGGATTGCATCTCTCTTAGCCTGTGTTTCAGAGATGCTAATTACAGCATAAGCAGCTGAATTGCATGCTAATCAACCAATCTGGTGAAGCTATTCAATAAGTTATAAAGCACCCATGTACAGTCCATGCTGTTTTTTCCTGTGGGTTTCAAAAGTTGTGCAGTACAGACAAAAAAAGCCTGCACAGACAGAATGTTGGGAGCTGCTGCTGCTGCTTTAATCCATTTGTATGTGCTAGAGGCTGCAGGCAATGCTGCCAATAGGCCTAGGCCCAGTTGGAGAAATGTTTTTAGGCTACATTAAACTTATCACAACATACATGACATGGACACTGTAGAGTGCTACAGGATGGATGGGGACACCCTACAGGAACTCTACTACCTCTGCCAGCTTCAACTCTGAGACAGAACTTTTACCTCCTCATATGTTGACTGTGTTCTACTTGCATCACAGTCAGTCCTGAACTAACATTATTGCAACTGCTGCATTTATGAGGTAAGTCCTGAACATGTACTGTATTGTATAATAATGCTATGGCATGAGCTTGCATTTCATCACTTGGAACAGTAAGGAAGCAAAAGGTGGGAGATTTGTATAGAAATTAATGTAAAATGTCACAGCAGAGAGTTATTTGACTTAGCAATTTGCAGTTCTCAGACATCAATGATTCACACATTCATACATCTTCCAAGTATTGATAATCACTGCATGCCCTTAGTTAAGCACCATATATTTGTAATGAGAAATCATTACAGACAGAAGTTAGAAAGTAATGACATACACTGCAGTTTCTGACTTCATAACCCTCACAAGATCAAACAGGCAGGATACAAAACAAGTAGAGTAATTAGATCAACATATCCTTGTTTGTGCCATAACAGTATCTGAGCTTGGGTCTCCCTTAGAAAGAACAGTGTACCCTTGCCTGTGTCATAAAAGGAATGCACCTTTGCCCCCTCCACAAAAGAGCAGTCTATGTTTGCTTGTGCCAGCCAAACTGCCCTTTATTTGATGGCAACTGTATATCATAATATTTCCAGTTAATATCCTCACACATTTCAAGGTAAATGATATAGAATGGCTTACACACTGCATGTCTCTGAGTACTGGTCAGAAAACTGATGAATAGCCAAAAAACACAGAAAGGTAAAACAGAGCTGTATATTTGCAAGTGATAATTATAACAGGTTATGTGATCACTAAGTGCACTACATCCACATATATTAAATGTAATAAATTTACAAATAGCTTATGCCTTGATATCAGTGTGCATTAACTCGTTCACTCCAGAGCAGCTCCGAAAATGCTGCCTGCTTACTTCCACCACAGGAACAACAGTACAGCCTGAGCTCATTTTCAGAAAATCCACTTGTAATACCATAGAGAAAACAAATGTTCATAACTCTTTAAGTATAAGAGCTAGACTAAAAATGTAAATGTGAAAGTTGTTCAGCAGAAAGTGACATTTCCAACAGTATAAATGTTGATAGTGTGTATCTAAGTCATTATTAAATATTTGCCAGGGAATGCTGATATTGTGCATATTTTTTACCTTTTTGTAAAACAAAGCACAATATCTTGGTCAATGTACCATGTAGACCCATACAATTTGTATTTAATGTATTTGTATAAATGTCAGCTTTAAAATGATACCTTAGCCATTACTGTGTGATGCTCCATTACGGAGATATTCACAGAAATATGATTAATATATTTCTCATAATTCATAAATAAACAAAGCATAATATCTCATCTGTAATAGACAGAGGCTACATATCAGTGTACAAGTTGTGTGCATCAATGTCAGCTTCACAATGATGCACCATTTGTGTCATCACCATGCTCCCTTGCAAAGATATGGGCATAATAATGAAAAGTATTAGAAATGTATAATTTTCATAATCTACAAGACTAAACAAACTTTGATATCTGTACATATGTGCAGCACACAGACACAGTTATTTTACCATGTTGTAAGGAGTAATTCTGTCTTCAAAATGAGGAATTACTTGGCACACGGACATGTTCCCTTGCAAAGTTATTTACCAAAATATGAAAATAGTCATAATTTCCATAACCTAAATCCTAAACAAACTTTGATATCTGTGCATGTGTACAGCATACAGACACAGTTATTTTACTATGTTGGAACTATTAATACTGTCTTCAAAATGATGTATTACTTAGCACGCTGACATGCTCCCTTGCAAAGTTATTTACCAAATTATGAAAAAATCATAATTTCCATAACTCAAGTCTTAAACTCTGATATATGTACAAGCATAGAACATGCAGACATGGTTCTTTTACCATGTTGGAACTATTAATGCTGTCTTCAAAATGAGGTATTACTTAGGATTTTGACATGCTCCCTTGCAAAGTTATTTGCCAAAATATGAAAAAAAGTAATAATTTACATAATATAAGCCCTAATCAAACTGTGATATATGTACATGGGTACAGCGTAAGGCCACATTTCTTTTAGCACATTGTAAAGACTAATACTGTCTTAAAAATGAGGCATTACTTAGCACATTAACATCTTTCCTTAGCTAAGTCATTCACTAAAATATGAGACAATATCATAATTTTCATAACCTTAGTCCTAAAAAGTACTTTTCCCATTTTGTAAGTACTAATACTGTTTTCAAAATGCGGTCTTAGTCAGTATGTCGATATGTTCCCTAGCAAAATGATTTACCAAAAAAATGAAAATTATAATTTTCATGGCCTAAGTCATATACAATTTGTGATATCTGTACATGTATACAGCGCACAGATACACTTCTTTTACCATTTTGCAAGTACTGATACTGTCTTCAAAAAGTGGGTCTTATACAGCATGTTCATAGGTTCATAGGTTGGTACTAGGCTATCGGCCCTAGGGCCTATACAAGCCTAGCCATAGCAATTCCCTGGCTATTTCTTCCCACACTATTTACCTTCCTGTTAACTTGTTCCCTACCACAGTTATTACCTAAAATATGAATAAATATAATAATTTTCATAACCTGAGCTATAAATAAACTGTGATATCTATACATTTGTACAGCATACAGACAAAGTTATTTTCCCATCTTGCAAGTACTAATACTGTCTTCAAAATGCAGTCATAGTCAACATGTTGAAATGATTCCTATCACAGCTATTTACCAAATTATAAAAAAATATAATACATTTCATGACCTGAGTCATAAACAAACTCTGATAGCTGATGACATCTTTCCGTACCATACCTACCAAGCCAAACCACTGCATGACTGGATACTGACAAGGGGATACAGAAAGGACTGCCACTCTACTAATGAAATCTGGACAGGTATGGGGTTTCAATGGCACTCGAGGGCACCTGAAATGTCCCATACCAGTGCTGACTACCCACTCAGACTGCTGATACCAGCACTGTCTCATGATTTACTTCAGTGTCAGCAGTCTTCCTTACCTCTGCATTTTCCATTTCCATCTGTCCTTTCAGTAATGGATATAAGGAATCTAAGGGGGAACTAACTGAATGACTCATGCCCTGACCTAAATACATTTACTTTATCTGAAGGGATGGAGAGTGACAGAAGAGTAATTCACAAAAAATATGAAACATATAACCACAATAAATACCTTTATCTGTATCTTACAATAATAAAAATAATGGGAAAAAAGAAAAGAAAGAAATTGGGGGAGACTGCTGCATGACGCCTCAATGACAGAAACCAAAATCTGGCATGTGCATTCAACAATGTGATAATGACAGCTAATAATGTGAATAGCAGTGACAGCTGCTGAGGGTTTTACCTGGCAGGTGATAATGACTCAGTGTCATATTGTAACTGCAGGCATTGTCAATTAATAATGTGATAATGACTTGCATTTCATTACTGCAAGGTTCATTATGCTTAGACAAAGGTGACAATTGCTGCACATAACCTGTTGAGCAGAGACATTCATTACATTCCTGGTGCAGGTGTAATGTAAGACTGAGTTATTGCCATCTGTTAGAGAAATACCAGAGTAAATTAATAAAAGTAGTATGACACATTTATTATTGAGCCCTTCCTCTCACCTAAATTCTACACATGGCAGACAAAGCCATGAATATAGTCCAAAATATATGGTTGCTCCGTGCCATAATTAGTGTACAAGTAATAACATTTATCTCACTGATCATTTCACTAATTAGAATTAGGCACACAAATAACAAAGTCAGAAATATCTAAACTATCTCATTGATCCATGTAAGAATTAATCCAAAATAAAACTAACTTTTATCTCACTGAATCATCCATCTGATTATAATTAGATGCATAAGTGACAAAGGCAGATATATTGTCCCAAATATTTGGTTGATCAATGCCACAATTAGTGCAAAATCAGTAATAACATACTGGTGTCAATGGCTTGACTTTGACCCAGGGAACCCAGGTTCCATGAGTAGCCAGGGCATCTCCTGGAGCTGGCTTGGAGAAGACAAGTGTGCCTATTCTGGAAAGGAGGGCTGATTCAGGTAACATAGTGTCACAAATTCCATCAAAGTAGAGAATGCAAACACAGAAGTGACCTGGCATCTGCATTCCACTTGCAAATGCACAATTGCCTTTATTCATTATCTATATCTCTATTTCCCCTAATGATCTCTTCTGTAGCCTGTTAGTTTATGCACAAGCTCTCCCCTGACCACCAAATGAAACATTTCCTCCAGTGATACCTTCAGCAGTTTGTTCGGCTATGCACAACATCTACCCTAACCAGCAATGCATTTTCAGTCACTGGAATATGTCACAACCAAAAATACATACCATGACTACTGTAAACTAGACTACCCCACTTCAACTGTAAGCTGAATGTAAAAGAGCTTATTACTTGGATGACAGTAAAGGGCAGTGTACATTTGACATACCAAGGATAACTCCATTAGACTTTTATAAAGATCTTTATAAAAATATTTTTAAAACTCTCCCCGTTTTTGAGTCCTCCTGAACATTGTACAAAACAATTAAAAAAAAAAGACAAAAATAAAACAAAATAAAACAGCACAGTGGATGAGGATACATTGTGTGCTCATACAGTGACATACAGCAAATTAGGCATGCCAAGAGAAGCAAGCTAGTTGGGCATTAGCAATAACATCTTTACCAAGGTTATAATTGAGCATACCTGCAAGTTACTATAATTACAAGGAAAACAACCACCTGCACAATGAAGTTATTTCAATCCATTTTCAAGAATTTAGCATACAGTGTTATACCACCATAAAAAGGGATTACTGTTTATTCCCACAAACTATATAAATAAAAGTCCACAGCAGTATATCCAACACGCAAGCTGCTACCTCTCACAGTAAAACTACAAACTATATAATTTAAGTGTTGCACCAATTTTTCCCATCCCTTCTCAAAAACATGCAATATCTGAGATATGCACTATTTCTCACTATATTCAATTTTATTCATGTGCTCTAGGGCCAAAGGGAAAAAAGTAATACCTAGTTTCCAAACTCTTTTATTTCAGAGTTGAGGGAACATGGATGCTTAATGCGAATAAAAAGTAAAATGTTCAAACACACATGGAAATATATCAACCAAAGGTGGACTGAAATTATTATACAAAATAAATAAATGGATTAATTGTATAAAATTCACTCCTGACTGAAAAAAGGTAGAAAACTTGCTTCAGTGTCACTGCCTCGTGCAGCAAAATGCTCCTTAACTTTTTAACCTTATAGAAAGACAGAGAATGACAGGTAACACGAAGCACTTCTGAATATTAGAGTTTGAAGAAAAATAAACCGCAGTCAGCACATATCACCTTGCCTTTTCATCTTTTCATAAAATGATCAGCACCTTCTTTTAAAATATACATCTTCTTTAAATAACACAGCATGATTAAATGTGTGCATTTTCACAGTTTTCTCTCATCTTACCTCGTCATACCAGGTCGCTAACAGTGTGACATCCAAAAGCACTTTGGGGTCTAAATGTAGAAGCTGCACATGTGGAAAACCAGTGAGGAGTTTCAAACAAGGGCATTCGGTCTTGCTTTGCAAAAAGGTCTGTTTTTTGAGACCTCTTAGGAAGAAGTAAATGGGCCAGTCTTGATAAAATCTGGCAGCTGATTCTAGAGTGTAGATGACTAATGGTTGTTGTTTAAGAGTCTCCGTGGTCTCCACAAGCATAACTGGGGGGGTAAACATGATTTTCATGTGATGTACAAGTCTATTGCCAGCTTTAAAAGTTCTGCTACTGCTTTCACCATTCACTAGCACCATAGGTGGAGGGTAATACTCCAGACGGCTTCATTTAACCAGAAAGTATAAAGTCATAATAATATATGCAATGGCTTCACTAGGGTAAACCAAGTTGGGAACAAAGACTAAACATTGCTGAAGCTGTTAAATAAAAGGCAGACAGTGCCTCAATTGAAACACTGGAACATCCACATTATACAATGACAGACAGCCTGAAGGGTGAAGCAGAAATAAGTAAAAAAAAAAAAAAATGAGTACAAAAATAATGACGAAAAATAGTAGTGTGAATTACATTTATCAGCCCAGCACCAGATACTGTAATAACTGCAAATAGATATTCACATACACCTGACAGTACGAAGTTTACAAGGAACCGCACACTAGGGAAATGCAATGTAATGAGGAAATATAGCAAGACAACAGCAAATCAATAAACTCGTAACTATCAAATCATAAGATATCCAGCAGCAGAAGGACTCTATACCAGCAGCAATGCATAGGCATAATATACTTATTCAAAAAATAAAAACCAAAGGCAGGTGAAAAGGGGTAGCAAGTGTAAAGTTAAACCAATGAACATTGCCTTGTGAAGATTTGTCTTACTGTGGTTACTTGACATTACAGCCAATTTTCTCAGAAAAGTGAAAAGTAAACATAAGGGAGCTCCACACTTAAAAGTAAGTTGAGAAAGTACCTGAAAAAGTTCAGGTACTTTTTCAACTTATTTTTTAACAGTGAGCTACAACAAGGATGTAAAGTTAGATGCGCTTGTGGAAGGGACTCGGATGTAACTGCTTACATTTACTATCATCTCACAGTGCGCTAGGATGTAAGCACAAAGGTGCTGTGAGATGGGACTTGGGTTAATGAATTAAGTTGCACTTGGTCATATGAGGAATTACTTCATTTCTTTGCAAAGCTGTTTGTGTGGCAAAGATTGATAAGGCGCCCATCCTGTTTCTGAAGGTGCACTGGAGTGAGAGTTGAGATCCAGACCTATGTAGACATTTCTTGTGTGTACTAACATTTTCTACTGTGTATGTCATAGATTGATTTTCCTCATTTCAACTATTTCTCACTTTTTAATTTTTCTTTTGGAGGGGGCACTGTTTATGCAATGTGCCACTCAGCACAAACTGGTCAAATGGACCACCCAGTTAGCAGACAGGACCCAGACAGCCACAAACATAAACTCTATGCATTCACTTAATACCATTGGCCATCCTGCAAACACATTGCCTGCCAGTGCGCACCCTTGAGCACCATGTTTGCATGATGGCAAGTGATGTGCAACATTTTCAAATGTTGCAAAAAGAAAAAGTGCACACTCTCAGTAAATGCAACACCTGCAATTGCTGGGAAAATATTATTCTACATTGGTTTTCATCTGTGGTAGATATGGCAGGCATTCATGGAGAGGCTTTGAGATGCCGTACCCAAAGATGGGGTGTCCAGGAACCAAAGTGTTTGTTGGGCACCTAGTGAATGAACATGAGCCCAGGCTCTTGCAAAGGGACTATCACGGCTCAGATTACAAGTCAGAGGCATAGAATATTCTTGCCCGGGCTTTGACCAGTGCTACTGGCATCTCCCCACACTGCTGATCAATGTAGGAATTACTATAGAGACCTCCAGATGAGGAAGAGGGATACCCTTGAATGTTGGATCAAGGAATATAGGATGGGGGCAAAGCAGTGGCACAAATGGCCTGCTGTAAATTGTAATCAGTATAACTGTAACTTGCATATGTACAATATATGCACACATCCAGGATTGCTTTCTGAAATCTGTAGTATAATGTGCAGCTGATATGACCTGCGTAGTTTTAACAGTAAAAAAGTTATTTGCTAGGAGTTGGTAGCATTAAAAGTAAAGGTAAAAGAATACAGTTAAATAATTGCATCAATGCATTTTATGTCATATATGAAGTTGCTTATGTTCTCCCTTGTTTTTCACTCACCCCAACCTTTACCTTCTCTTTTTTTCTTGTTTTAATTTTTTCTAGTTTTTGTTTTTTCACACAGCATGGGGTAGGCCTGCCACACAGGATCCATCTGCCTCTCCACCAGCCATGGCACCAAGGCACATCATGACTGGGATGCAAACTGGTAGCATCCCCTCAGCTGCCTCTGCTCAACTTGGCCCCTCAGGTAGTTCTGCCCTGCAGGATGGGCCAGTGGTTCCCTCTGGGAGCAGTGGCAGAGGTGATGATTTTATCACCCGCAATGAACTGCCGGGGATGGTGGATAGGATTGTGCATCACACAGTTGGTGCATGCCTAGGCCAGATGGAGACATTGCTCTCCATCACTGTACTGAATTACAGGAGGAGACACAGATGTCAGACACTACAGCCATAAGCACACTGAGATGACAGTGATGACAGTCCAGTGGGTGATAACTAGACTCTCACTATTACCCCAACCATGGTATTCACCCACCTCTTGTGTCCTTCACCATCCCTGTGTCTTGTCTTGTATGGCTTGTCTGTCTCTGATAGCTTCTTCATCTTCCCAACCTATCTGTCCCAGACATACATACATCCCTTCCCAACATTCCTCTCTCTCTCTCTCTTGAAAAATAAGGCACCTGTCACAAAAAAATGTTGTCTCATACATAGCTCTCCATTTCACATATGTGTTATCTTGACACACTTGATTCAGTCCAATTGGCTATACAACATGATTTTGTTGTGATCACCCCTCTCTCTGAGGTTGACACTACAAATTTAGTTACTATTCTGCACATCTGAACATTTATTATTATTACTTGAAGAAATTAATAGCTATGGTTCTATCCTACATCCCTCCTGCACATTCCTGCCCTCCTTTCACTTTGTTCCTCCCTGTGCTTTCTCCCCATTTCAGCACTTTCCTATCTTTCCCATTTCTTTTCTTTAAAGCCTAATTACATGATGGTGTGCATCATGCACTAACGCATGGTTGTGGCAAAAAGCAGTTATAGGTGTTATATATAGCTGTATTGGAAACCAGTACCATCTAGCTCAAAAACATATGTATTACTCCATTGAGTGCAAGAGAACCTACTGCCACAGAGTCAGTTAATTAGCAGCTATATTTTTGACACTCCATACCAACTATTACATTTTAGAATTTGTATTTACAGATACAATTTGAAACTGCTACAGACCCCAGGATTTAAACCTTGTACCATCTGACCCCAAAAATGAATGTATCAATGAATTAACAGATGGTGCTACAGACTCAGTTGTGTAGCAGGTATATTTTAGAGACTGAATAGCAAATGGCAGACTTAACTGCTGCTGTATACACTTACTACTTAACTGAATCTCTGGCTGCAGGTATTAATTCATTTAATGCAGTAATAAATTCCTTTTTTGGGTCAGATGGTACTGGCTCTGAATGCAGCTGTAGCTAATACATTGAACTGCTTTTGTATTAGAACTGCTTAAAGATATATCACGCAACATTGTGCGCTAATGCTTTATAAAACCAGACGGGTATTGCAAAATAATACTTCATCAAGCATTACTGGGGATTGTGCAATGATGCTTCATACAAAATTAATGGGGAAGATATGACATTGGTAATATAGGGAGCAAGTACAGGGGAGTACATAGGGAAATCTTTGCTAAACTATGACAGTTACTATTGAATGTATAAAATTCATCTGCTACTTAACTGACTCTGTGGCAGGATGTGTTAATAAACTACTGTTAGAGGCAAATGTTACTGTGTTTGAAAATGGGTGTAAGTAGTAATTTTACAAGTGTGCATGATACTTTTAAATTCATTTACTTATATTGCTGCCATTCATTGTTGCTTCACATTGGCACTTGATGTGCAGCGTCATGCAATTATACTTTAAAGAAAAGAAATTGGGAAGACAAAAATGTAGGGAAATTAGAGCAAGCAGTGGAAAAAAGTAAAAGGAAACAAGAATGTACAGGAGGGACGTAGGAAATAGTCACAGCTATCCATTTCTTCAACAATAAAACATGATCATATATGTAAAATATTAGCTGAATTTGGATTGTCACCTCCAGAAAGAGGGGTGACCACAGCACAATCATGTTGTATAGCTAATTGGACCAAATCAAGGGTGTCAAGAAGACACGTGTGCAAAATGGAGAGCTATGTATGGGATGAATTTTTGGGGGGGGGGCAGGTGCCCTTTTTTTTGCAGAGAGAGAGGAATGTTGGGAAAGGGACATAGATATAGCTGAGAGAGTCTATATTATATATTTGAAGTTTGAAAACTTCGAACGTTAAATAATCAAATTTAAATGTTTGAGGTTTCAAACATCAAACATATAATAAAAAAAAAATTTTTACCTGACTAGAGTAGGCATGGGGGCAATATATCAACTCTGAAACCGCACTATAGTGTGGTAAAGGGAAAATTTCCCTTACTACACTGTAATGCAGTGTCAGAGTTAGTATATTTAAAGAGCGGTGGTGTAGGGGCACAGCATCCCCACATGGGGGGGGGGTGAAGGGGAGCTTGCCCCCCTTACCTACAGCTGTTAGTTTTGGGTTTGTTTTTTTTTTTTTTTACATATGTTAGAAGTTTTATAACTTTGAACATTTAAATTTGATATTTTAATGTTCGAAGGTATAAAACTTCTAACATATGATATAGACCCTGTCTAAGACAGGTAAGTTGGGTAAGTGAGGAAGCAATGTCAGACAGAAAGTCATACAAGGCAAGACACAGAGATGGTGACTGACACAACAGGTGGGTAAACACCATGGTTGGGGAGAGGTTGGGAAATCAAGGTCTCATGCACCAAGCTTTGTGACAGTGAGAATCGAGGCCTCACCTAGTGGACTGTCACGACTGTCAGCTCACTGCACCACTGGCTGCAGTGGCCAATTTCTGCAGCTTATTTGGGTATTCTGAACCAGGATGGAGAGAGGCACTCCATCCAAGTTCAGACATGCACCCACAGTGTGGTGTACAATCCTGCACACCATTCCTGGCATTTCTTCTCAGGTGATAAAGTCACCACCTCTGCCACTGCTCCCAGAGGAAGCCAAAGGCCTATCCTCTGAGGCAGATCTACCTGAGGGGCCAGGTAGTGCAGCAGCAGCAAAGGGAGTGCAGCTAGGTCATGCACCAGATATGCTGGGCAGCAGTGCTGCAGCCGGTGGAGTGGGGGCAGGAGGATCCTGTGAGACAGGCTTACACCACTGTGCTATGGAGAAAAAAGCAAAAATAAAAAAGGAGAGAGAGAGAGAGAGAGAGAGAGAGAGAGAGAGAGAAGGCAAGGTTTGGGTGTGAGAAAAAAAAAAGAGAACATTAGTGATGTCATATGTGACATTCAAAGCATTGATAAAATTATTTGGCTCTCAAATCCCAAATAAATGGGTACAAAGAGAACAAATGAAAAATTTAGCACTTTCATTCTCTTTTAATATGTTTAGAACTTCATCAGAAAAACAAAGATAAGTGTAAAAGCTGTGAAGACATTTAAAACATCCAGCCCAAGTCAGATGATCTTACTGACTAAAACATCTTCAAACATTTTACAGCTTGAATGTAACATATCTGCAATGTAAAACATTTACAAATACAACCAGTTAATAATATATATATATATATATATATATATATATATATATATATATATATATATATATATATATATATATATATATATATATATATATATATATATATATATATAGACACACACACACACACACACACACACACATACATATATATATGTGACTGCAGTGGTGGTGCTTCGGTAGCATTGTCGCCTCACAGTAAGACTCTGTCCTGTTCAATTCTCGGCTAGAGCGTCTTCTGTGTGGAGACATGAATGAATGGGCATACCTTTGTTAAAGTTTGTGTGTCAGAGCTGGCAACTCGGCATGTAAAAATCTACTGCCAATCATTAGCGGACCGGAGTTCCGCTGTGGCGACCCTGAACCAGGAAAAGCCGAAAGGCAGAACAACACACATACATATTTATATATATATATATATATATATATATATATATATGTATATATATATATATATATATATATGTATATATATATATATATATATATATATATATATATATATATATATATATATATATATATATATAGTGTGTGTATAAAAATGTATCTAAAATCCAGTATAAACACCTAAAATCAGAGCCTCTGTACAAGAATAAAACACTTTAAGTTAATGTGTTCATTAGGACCTGGTGGTCTATTAGCTGCAAGTCTTATCTGCCAAAAGATTAGTAACTTCACATGTGACATACAAATCACTGATACAATTATTTGACTCTGTTCTGTTACCTTTACATTTAACACTACAAACTCCTAACACATTTCTTTATTACTTTTAAAACTACCCATTTCATAACAGAGGCACACTATAGTATAGATTGCAGCCAGCAATCCTTGATTTGTTCATATACTGCACATATGCATGTTCCAATTATATTTTTAATAGTTTTATTAGTTTGAATAAAAGATATCCATAAATAATTCACAGAAATTAACATATAAGTATGAATACAGAGATTATTACATTTAAAATTCAATTAAATATGTAAAAGAATTAACAAAATAAACAAACAAAGGTATTTACAAAGACATCCATTAAACTTTGCATATATGTGAAGAATTGAGCAATATTAATTAGGCATCAAATATTATTCAAGAAGACTGAAATTATTTATTGTGTTGATTCATTCTTTTCCAACAAATTTTGTAAATGTATCCACATATGGTAGTTACAGGTCTTTCTAGATGTTCTAGAGATTATGCTTCTAATTTGTAAACCACATACATCAGTTTACATTTTTAAACTCAGTGAAAGTAGGAGGGAATTCAGATATCCAGTTTTTTGTTATACTTTTTCTGGTCACCGCCAGAATTGCCAGGAGCAAAGGATATTTTACTCTTTTAACGTTGTGTGGTATAGGTGTATTGAAAAGTACTCGAGATTTGTTAAGAGTAAAAGTATCCATAAATAAAGCTTGTAATAGTTCACTTACATGTTTCCAAAATGTTTTAATGTTCGGGCAGTCATAAAACATATGAGCCCAATCTGTGTTTATATCTGACCTATACTTATTACAGATATCTTGCCTCTTGTTAATTTTATTAATTCTTTGAGGAGTATAGAAGGATCTGTGCATATAACTTCTATTTAAGGGACAAAGTTGTTTTCCCTGCTGATTCAAGTATGTTTATTTTATCTTGGTTACTGGGATATTCAATATTAATTGTGTGAAGATAATTCCAATGACTTTCTGGACATCCAAAAGTTTCATCTCTAATAGTCCTAAATATAAAGGAGAGTTTACCAGAGAAAGTTTGTTTATGTTGAAGAATAGATTGAAATTATTCTAATAAAATACGTGTCATTTTTAACTGTTGGGGATATTACATGCAGTTTATTATCAGTGTATAGTTTAATAGTTTGTATGTCTAACGATAGAGCTTTATCTAGCTGAAATGCCTGTATTATTTGATCGACCTGTTTTAGGTTTATTGTTTGAAATCAATTGAAACCAAAACTTAAGATTGTTTTGTGTAAATGATGCAATTTTGATTGAGACTGATGTTAATAAAGATTCTTGTGTAAATGTTATAGGGAACAAAAGGAAAAAACATTCCTTGTATCTGACATGCTTATATATAAAGTTTCTAAAATTTGATAAGATGCTGTTGATATAACTATGAAGGTATGTGGGTGTTAAAAGAGTAGTAAAATAATCTTTTAATATCCATAACATTGGATTATTAATTGTTTCTAACTTATAGGGTTGAGGTTTTATTATTAAAGTCATAGCCGAAGTTTCCCAAAATAATTTCCACTTAGCTGAATATGATGTATCAAAAAGTTGTGCTATTGTTCTAATCATAGAAGAGTTTAAATATAGAATCAGATCCAGGAATGTGACTCCATCATTTCTCCAACTATTAAGATGTTTCTTGAGAGCTATTCCTGATTTTTTAGGGAACCATAAGAAACTTAGCATCAAAGAATTTAGTTTATTAATTAGGGTTTTATTAGGTAGTAATAAGATGAATTGAATAATGTATAGAATTTTGGGAAGGATTACCATTTTTATGATTGTTAATCTTTCTTCAGTAGTGAAAAAATTGTATTCCATTTCAGTATTAAAGTTTGCATATTTTCATAATATTTATTGTAATTTAATTGTATTATTGTTCTTAAGTCCTTAGCTAAGATAATTCCTATATAAGTCATTTGATCCATATTGGATTTATTGTTTTTGTCATCAGTTGTATTTTTAATGGAGTATTTAGATAACATTTTAGTTTTATTATCATTAATTAGCAATCCAGATATATTTTGAAATAACTTGATGGAGTCAAATAAAGAGGTAAAAGAGCGGTCATTTCCCTTTGTGGTAATTAGAACATTGTCAGCGAAAAGTTGGATTTTGGAGGTTATTTCCTTATTAATCCTAAATCCTTCTAAATTTTTGTTATTTCTTATACTGTTAGCCCATGGCTCCATTATTAGAGTGAATAATAAACGAGAGAGGGGACAAACTTGTTTGGTTCCTTTTATAATAGGTATTTTGGTAGAAGTATATGACCCTATTTTGATGTAAGCTAGAGCTTATTCATATAAATGTTTTAAAAGTTTAATAAAGTTATCTGAGAAATTTAAACAATCTAATAACATAATCATCATCATCTTCTTTTGGCAGTTCCCATTAGGGGTCGCCACAGCGGATCACCTGTTTCCATTTCTTCCTGTCCTCTGCATCTTGCTCTGTCACACCAACCACCTGCATGTCCTCTCTTACCACATCCATAAGCCTTATCTTAGGCCTTCCTCTTTTCCTGTTACCTAATCTGAAAGAATAGCATTCAATCAACACCATAAAAACAACAAAGCCTGCGGTAAAGGAACGCCAGTGTCCGCTCATCCGAAACACAGTAACGAACCAATGAACTGCCTTTGTACTGAGTAAAATATTTAAACTCAGAATAAATGCACCACAATGAGTGGTAAAAATCAAAAATCCATTTATTGTGACAAACAGTCATATAAATGTTAAGCGCTTTCACTCACACACAAGTGAGCTTTATCAGAACTCCTGTTACATGGTAGCTTCATCCTTAGCATCTTTTTCCCAATATACTCAGCATCCCTCCTCAGCACATGTCCAAACCAACGTAATCTTGCCTCTCTGGCTTTGTCTTCAAACCTTCCAACCTGGGATGACCCTCTAATATACTTATTCCTAATCCTGTCCAACCTTGTCACACCCAGTGCAAATCTTAACATCTTTAACTCTGCCACATCCAGCTCAAACTCCTGCATTTTTGTCAATGCCATTGTCTCCAACCCATATAACATAGCTGGTCTCACTACCCTCTTGTAGACCTTCCCTTTCACTCTTATAGGTACTCGCCTGTTACAAATCACTCCTCACACTCTTCTCCACCCACTCCAACCTGCCTGTACTCTCTTCTTCACCTCTCTTCCGCACTCACCGTTACTCTGAACTATTGACCCCAAGTATTTAAACTCATCCACCTTCACCACCTCTACTCCTTGCATCCTCACCATTTCTCTGTCCTCCCTCTCATTCACACACATATATTCTGTCTTAGTCCTGCTGACCTTTATTCCTCTTCTCTCTAGAGCATATCTCCATCTATCCAGGGTCTCCTCCACCTGTGCCCTACTCTCACTACAGATCACAATGTCATCTGCAAACATCATAGCCCACGGGGACTCCTGTCTGATCTCATCTGTCAACCTGTCCATCATCATTGCAAATAAGAAAGGGCTCAGAGCTGATCCTTGATGTAATCCCACCTCCACCTTAAACGCATCCGTCACTCCCACCGCAGACCTCACCGCTGTCACACTACCCTTGTACATATCCTGTACCACTCTTACATACTTCTCTGACACTCCTGACTTCCTCATACAATACCACAACTCCTCTGTAGGCACCCTGTCATATGCTTTCTCTAAGTCTACAAAAACACAATGCAACTCCTTCTGACCTTCTCTGTATTTCTCCAGCAACACTCTCAGAACAAACATTGCATCTGTAGTGCTCATTCCCGGCATGAAACCATACTGCTGATCACTAATCATCATGTCCCTTCTTAACCTAGCTTCCACTACTCTTTCCCATAACTTCATGCTGTGACTGATCAATTTAATCCCTCTGTAGTTACTACAGGTCTGCACATCACCCTTATTCTTAAAAATCTGTACCAAAATACTTTTTCTCCATTCCTCAGGCATCCTCTCACTTTCTAAGATTTCATTAAACAATCTGGTTAAAAACTCCAGTGCCATTTCACCTAAACACCTCCATGCTTCCACAGGTATGTCATCTGGGCCAACAGCCTTTCCATTCTTCATTCTCTTCATAGCTATCCTTACTTCCTCCTTGCTAATCCATTGTACTTCATGATTCACTTTCCCTACATCATCCAACCTTCTCTCCCTCTCATTCTCTTCATTCAACAACCTCACAAAGTACTCTTTCCATCTCCTCAACACACTCTCCTTGCTTGTAAGTATGTTTCCCTCATTATCCTTTACCACCTTTACCTGCTGCACATCTTTCCTAGCTCGGTCCCTCTGTCTAGCCAATCGGCACAGGTCCTTTTCTTCCTCCTTAGTGTCCAACCTTTCATACAACTCTTCATATGCCTTATCCTTAGCCTTTGCCATCTCTCTCTTTGCCATACACCTCATCTCCTTATACTCCTGTCTACTTTCTTCATCTCTCTGACAATACCACTTCTGCTTTGCCAACCTCTTTGCCTGTATACTCTCCTGTACTTCCTCATTCCACCACCATGTCTCCTTGTTGTCCTTCCTCTGTCTCGATGTGATACCAAGCACCTTTCTAGCTGTCTCCCTTACTAGCTCTGCTGTAGTTACCCAGCTATTTGGTAACTCTTCACTGCCACCCAGTGTCTGTCTTAACTCATCCCTGAACTCCACTTCACAATTACCCTTTTTCAATTTCCACCATTTGATCCTTGGTGCTGCCCTCACACTCCTCCTCCTCTTCTTGATCACCAATGTTATCCTACAAACCACCATTTTATGCTGCCTAACTACACTTTCTCCGGTCACCACTTTACAGTCTCCAATCTCCTTCAGACTGGCCCTCAAACATAAGATATAATCCACCTGTTTGCATCTTCCTCCACTCTTGTATGTCACCCTATGCTCCTCCCTCTTGTTAAAATATGTATTCACCACAGCCATGTCCATCCTTTTCGCAAAATCCACTACCATCTGACCTTCTGCATTCCTTTGTTTAACACCATACCTACCCATCACTTCCTCATCCCCTCTGTTCCCTTCACCAACATGCCCATTGAAATCTGCTCCAATCACCACTCTCTCACCCTTAGCTAGAGTCATCACCAATTCATTCAATTCACTCCAAAATATTTCTTTCTCATCCATTGCACACCCAACTTGTGGAGCATATGCACTAACAACATTCATCATTACACCATCAATTTCTGGCTTCATAAACATCACTCTATTCTACACTCTTTTCACCTCCAAAACACTCTTAGCATACTGTTCCTTCAGAATAACTCTTACACCATTTCTCCTCCCATCCGCACCATGATAAAACAAATTGAACCCACCTCCAATACACCTAGCCTTACTCCCCTTCCATCTGGTCTATTGCACACACAATGTACCAACCTTCCTTCTGTCCATCATATCAGCTAGCTCTCTCCCTATATCAGTCATACTGCCAAAAGTCAAAGTTCCGACCCTCACTAATGCAGTCCTAGCCTTTCTCCTCTCTTCCTGCCTTCGGCCATGCTTCCACCTCTTCTCCTTCTTCGGCCAACAGTAGCCCAATTTCCACCAGCACTTTGTTGGCTAACAGTACTGGTGGTGGTTGTTGTTAACCCGGGCCTTGACCGATCCAGTATGGAAATATTTACTGGTGACTGCATGAAATAATTTGGTGAAGTTTTAGGGCGGATGCCCTTCCTAAAGCAACCCTCCCCATTTATCCGGGCTTGGGACCGACACAAAGAAATGCACTGGCTTGTGCATCCCCAGTGGCTATAACATGAATAAATAATCCCAATCAGTGGACTCAAATGTTAAATTTATATCTAGACTTATTAAAGTTAAGTTCTTCTTTTTTCTTTGAGTGTGATAAATTAAAGCCAACGTTCATTTAATATTGTCAAAAGTACTTCTGTGAGTTACAAAAACCAGTCTGATCATCTATTAAATGTGGTAAAAATTTCTTTAATCTGTCTGAGTAAATGTTCGTGAACATTTTGTAATCCATATTCAATAGAGAAATGGGTCAGTAAGAAGAACAAAATGTAGGGTCCTTATTGGGTTTTAAAATGGGTGAAATGAAAGTATATTTCCATGAAGGGGGTATTATAGTATTGGTTTGAGCCAAATTGCAAACTATATGGAGTAGGGAGATAGCCATTTTAGGTATGAGTTTATATATTTCAGGTATAATACCATCATTACCCGGGGCTTTATTTTGTTTAAGCTTATTAATTTGAGTTTGTATATCTGCTAAAGTAATTTGTTTGTCTATGCTATCCTTCTGTTGTTTGTTGAGTTTATTATAAAGATTTTTATTAATAAATTCTTTTATTTTATCTTTAGATTCTATATTTTGTGTGGATTGATTAATAATGTAAAAGTGGTTTCTGAACTCCTCTATAATACCATGTATGCTATATACATCTTTTTTTTTTAGGGGAATAGATTTCTTTAATATGATTATGCTTATTTATTCTTTTAGTTTTATTCTTAAGACTGGTCAAGTATTTAGAATTTAGGGAGTAAGCAAGGAATTTATATTTTTCTAAGGAGATCATAGTCTTATGATGTAATATAGCTCTGTATTCTTCATTTAGTTTGTCTATCTTATCTCTTATGTTTTTAGTGATAAGTTTATCTTTATTGTTAAGGCATATCATGTCTAGTTTATCTTGTATTGTTTTTAGATCTTTGTCCCAGGATTGTCTCTTATTATAATGCCATTTATTTTGTTTGACCATATAAATAGGATTTCAGAGCATCCCATATACAGGTATCAGAGATGTCAGGAGTTGAGTTTGTGTTTATAAAGTTATGCATTTCTTCTTTTAAGAAAGTTTGACAATCTTTTAGTTGTGTAAGATAAGCTGGGATTCTTTTTATTTGTACATTATGTTTACTATTGATATTCAATTCAAATATAATAGTGTTGTGATCTGATATCAGACAAGATATGATTTTATAATTTGTTAGATCATTAATTATTTGTGTGGAAAAAAATATTATATCAATCCTAGAATAGGTTTTATATCTGTTGGAATAGAAAGTATATTGTAGTAAACACTGATCTGAATAATCATGTGCATCATTTAGATGATAAGATTCCATGAATTTTATTAGTTTTTTGGCTTGTGAAGTTATCTTTATTTTTCCTAGTGTACTGGAATCTTTCTCATTTAGAATAGAATTAAAATCACCAGCCATAATAATGTGTCCTTCAGACTGAGATATTATTTGACTTATATGTTGTTTGACAGTGATGGTTCCAATACCAGGGATCCAGTAGTTGTTTACTAGTGTATATACTTTTTTGTTTATTTCCACAATAACAAAAAAAAGCATCCCTTTATTATCTTGAAACAATTTAATTATTCTAGGTATGGGGAGAGATTTATTCCAAAGAATAGCCACACCTCTCTTCTTTTTTTTTAGTGCTCCGAACTTATTAGGGCTGTGAATTTGTTAGTGTTCCTAAACTTAATACTGTCCTTCAGTAAATGAGTTTCCTGTATGAAAATCATATTTGGTTCGTGTATGTCAAGATATTTGTAGAGACTACCTCTTTTAATTGGGTTGTTCAAACCATTTATGTTAATGGATAAACCTTTTAGAGTGACCATGGTATGTTAATCCAATGCAGTAACATATATTGTATCCCATCACTTTCATATAAATACATTATAAATCCCTTTTCTAAAGGAAAATTATTTAAACTGAAGACTTTGACCCAAATTTTATAGTGAATGTCAGAGGTCTTATCGTTAATATAATTAATGTTTTTATGTGGATGTATTGAAGTGGATGTCAAATGAAACATGTTACAAAAGAAAATATTTGCAGTGGCTTATCAAAAACACACTAGCTCCCTGCCTGGAGTTCTAAACTTCTTGTCCCAGTGACAACAGTCACTTGGCTAAAACCAACAAACTATAGCAGCAAAGCACAGCGACCACATGTTATTTATGTAATGTAATTACTATTACATAATATCATAAAAGTTATTTCTTTTTATATTAAAGCATACATAAATTATTATAACTCATCAGTCATATCGACTCAATCTTAAGGAATAAGTAAGTTGTATGTCAGAAACATAACTAAATAAGGAGGAAGAAAGCCTAATGAGGAAGGCCAAGAACATTTGGCTTAACATTATATAACCTGTTATTCCCTTAGGAATAATATAAAACAGTTTTGTTAAACATTAAATAATGACCACAAAATATAATGATAACCACAATATGAAAACAGTGTCTAAATCATTATAATCCATTTTGTTAAACTATATCAAGCTAACTCATTATATTCTATGATAATTAGTTTATTTATATTCTGCGACTTTAAAGCATTCTGTATAGCTGAACAATATATCCCAAGAATATAGTCACTATTGCAAATGGAAAGAAGGAAAAAAGTCTTAAGTATTTAAAAAACAGTAGTACTAATGATTAAATTATTATGTTATTATACCAAAATTTTACAAAAGTTACCATTCATTTGTATGTAGTATGTATATTGTCTATATAAATGTTATCAAGTTAACAATTATATCATTGCCAACCATTAACTTGTTTTCTTTCATTTAAATAGAACATATAACTTTTCCTGAAAAGAAGAGACATCTTACATTGTTATTATGTACATGTATTAAAGGCAAGCAATCTATATCTCTGCAATACATCTCTTTAGTAGCTCTTAACAATATTCGCCCAATGTGACAGTGAACTGTAACACAGATTTATGCATATTTGTAAAATAATTCAAGTATATGACATTTAATTATGGAGAAAACTGTAAACCTGCTTATTTTCAAACTGTGAACCTAAAACTGTAATTCTAGTTTGATTAATCATGCAAAGCATGTCTTCTGGCATTAATGCAGCATATAAATGAAACCATACCTCTATAAATGGAGCTTGAACAACATAGGGCAGTTCATCTTGCAAGCAGTAAAGTAGGCTGTTTGAATATCTAGTTGGCTATAAAGGGTTCTGTTATATGAGTATATTACTAAATGATCCATTCAGTAAAATATCTGACTGCAGAATGCATTATGTCCTGATGTGACTGGTGACTCCAAAGGAAAGCTGATGCAATGATGTTCCATTTATTTTTATTATTCCTCCTTCTCCTGCCCATATTACTAATATTAAAACCCAGAATTTAGACATTTTCTGTTTATAACAGGATATCCCAGTCAGCCGACACTTTGTTTAAATTTATTGGAGCAGAGGTTTTGTTTTTATGAAGAGATCAAGCGGGAATTATGATTCCCACTGTTTGCGGACTTGAAGACTTCCTGGTAGAATTGTTTTCATCGTGCTGATGTCATTTGTGTGCGTCGTGTTGCTTCAAAGCAGTTTGAGGGTTGTAGAGATAATTCACAGCTGTTCCGAAGATGTCAAGGCCTCAGAAGCTCGCGGATCATCAGCGCAAGCAAAACCAAGACCCGAAATTGTGTCTGAAACTCATTGGTGGGAAAACAGCAGAAAAAAATGGTTTTATCGTATTTTTGAACTTGTGAAGCTGTCAGCTCATTAGTAAAGGGGTATCAGAAATGTTATCATTCAGCTGAAATGTGCGATCAACAAGAAACAGCACTACTACATTTGTATTGCTTAAATACAAGGTCTCACATAAAGAAAGCATTCAGATCTTCATTTTTCCCATATACAGTCATCAACATCCACATCAACACCCCACCTTACTAAGGAGCAAAGATAAAAAAAAAATAGTGACAATTTCTCTGTTTTGCCTGCATTTCCTTTTAAATGCAAGCATCACAAAAACATAGCCATATATCAGACCACACTAAAACATAAAATACATCATGTCATATCAGGTTACAAAAATATGTAGCTTTAGGGCATATTTAAAGACATTTAATATTGGCAACCTAACAGTATATATAAAGTAATATATCTGAGAGCTATGTTATAATGTGTTAATAGTTGTTACAAGAAGATATGATGTTTAAACAGAGACCAAATTGAAATTATAGAAAAATTATTGGGTATTTATCTTTAAAAGTGAAGTCATTGTCTCATTATAATATGTACCCACCCCTCCTTCCCATTTTAATTTTATTAACATAAAAGGGAAATTATGCATATATCTGTTTAACTAAAGAATCAAGTTATGTGTTTTTCCCTTTTCCTTTTCTATTCTTTTTCTCCCCCCTCCCCTTTTTTTTCTTTTTTATATATTATTACTGTGGATTTATATTCAGTAATATAATAAGATGTTGTCACTGATCTAGTTTGTTTACCACAACAGTAAAACAGAGTTTGCCCACCCTGTATTAGAACCCCAGACCACCTGCACTCCAGACCTACACTTAACACTTGCTGCCACAGGATTAGTGAAATTCCCTATCTTAGTATTCATTGTAAAGTCCTTGCTGTTAATGACAGTGCAACATTGCTTACCATGTTTGTGTGATGTCCAGTAGTATTAATTATTAATTGAATGCATCTGGTTTATGTCTGTAGCTCTCTGGGTTCTGTCTGCAACCTGGGTGGTCCATTCATCCAGTTTGCACACTGCTGCACTTCACGCAAACCAGATGAGCACAGACAATCACGTTTGTGCTAAGGGGCACATTGCACAAACACTGCCTCTCCCTCAAAAAAAAATGGAGGCATGGTTGAAATGAAGAAAAACAATCTATGGCAGTACCCCAAACAAATTTTAATGACGGAACCTCAAGTAAGGGAAAAACAATTGCTGTGCTGTCCTACAATCCGCTTTCATGGCCAGCAACCTTACACGGAAATGTTATCTGCATCATACCTCCCAACTTTCCAGATTTTTGCAGAATGTCTAGATGTTTGTATCATAGTTTTGGGCTACTCCTTGTAAAATTTCTGTTTTCTTTTTGGAAAATCACTGAAGATTGAAGTCAATACATAATGACTACATTTCAGTTTTGTACTCCATATCCTTCATAAAATGCACGTTAGCACAAATCCTATTATTTGAGCTACTTTATAAGTTTATAAGAACACTATTGGAAATTTATCCCTATTTTGGGGCCTTTGTCTCCTGATTAGAGACATGGAAGAGCTCTCGGATCATGTGGCCCAGGCAGGTATGACCCTAGCCCTGAGTAGCATCCTGCCTTCGCCTGGAATGGTACCAAAATATAAGGACAAAATGATTGACTTCAACAATTGGCTAAGCTTCTGGTGTCATTCAAAGGGGATCCAGTATCTGTCTGCCTGGGACGACATGATTGACAGACCACGATGCTTTGCCAGAGATGGTCTGCACCTGTCACCTCTGGGATTCAGGTTACTGGCTAAGGCTCTTGCCACCCCATATAGTGCCTTTTTTTAGGCAAAGTTCAAAGAACAAAACCACCACCATAACAGGTACAAGCATGCAAAATCTGAATGTAATGCTACTCAATGCTAGAAGTCTAAACTTCAAAATGCACTCTCTCGAGGCACTCCTAAAAATGGAGAACATCGATATCTGTGCAGTAACTGAGACCTGGTTCAAGGCTCCAGAGATCACCCCTGCAATACCAGGCTACAACTCTTACCACACTTTTCGGCCACCAAAGCAGGACAAAACACTAAAGGTGGAGGAGTATCAATATTCACCAAGGATATTCACACCACCAGGCTAGTTGCCCAACACAATGAGTCTGAACTTCTCCAGGTGCAATAACACTAGGTAAGACTGCAATCCAATTTGTAGCTTGCTGCAGATCCCCCACCATACCCCAAGATTCTCACTACACCTTTCTAAACATACTGGAAAATATTAAGATAGAACCAAACACCCTAATACTGGGTGATTTTAACTACCCTGCCATTAACTGGGAAAGCTACTCATGTACCAACACCTTTGCCCAACGGTTCTTGGAATTCATAAATTCCAACGCCCTAGATCAACTAATCCATAGTCCCACCAGGGGCTCCGATATCCTAGACCTGGTCATTACCAACATGGGAAATCGATGCTCAACACCTATTGTCACCCCCTCGTTAGTCACGTCTGACCATAAGCTAATCACCCTTAACATCCACATCCCACCCCCACCCCCCCCCAGTAAGGAAACCTCCATAAAAAATTTCTCCAAAGCCAACTTCATGCTACTCAAGTCAGAAGTGACAAACTTCATGACACCCATGCAGACGGGAGCTGAAAGTTCAACTGCTGAATCAAACACTAAGGCACTGTACGAGCACATCCATTCATTCATAAATCGTGCCATCCCAAACAGAACCAAGATGCTCTCATCCAAAAAAAAGAAGCCAATCTGGTGGTCCCCTGCCATAAACAAACTTTACAACAAAAGGAAGAAACTGTTGCAGAAAAGAGGAAAATCCCAGGATGCAAAAACCTTCCTTACCAGTCTCAGTAAGAAACTGAGATCCCTCACAAAATCCTCCAAAGCTAGTTACGAAAATAAAATTGCCAAAGATTCCAAAGACAACAACAAGGCATTCTATAACTATGTCAAGAATCTAAATGGCAATGCTCAGATCTGCTCTGAGCTAAAATAGAATGGCATTAAATATACTGATCCCAAGGATATTGCCAATATCCTGGCAGATCGATTCAGTACCAACTTCACCCCCCTCTCACCCCCTAAATGGCCCATCGCAATACCGGAAGATTGCCAAATTCCAGTAATAACGGCCACACAGGTAAAAAACGCACTCTCCAAAGCTAAGAATACAGCATCCATGGGACCAGATGACATCCCGGGCTGTGTACTGCATGAACTACAATATGAACTGGCACCTCACCTAAGTGTCATGTTTAATCATAGCCTCACCTCAGGTTCCGTGCCCACTGAGTGGCGTGCAGCTACAGTTATCCCACTCCACAAGGGAGGATCCACCTTGGATCCCGGAAACTACTGTCCCATCAGTCTGACAAGCCTTATCTGCAAGGCCATGGAGCGTATTATCATGGAACTTATAAACAAAGACATTGGCAACCTTCAAATACTGGACCCCACCCAGTTTGGGTTCGTGAAGGGCCGATCTTGTCTCCTGAACTTGATGGACTTCTTCGAATCAGTCTCCAGAGCCATGGACAAGGGTAAAGTGGTCCACACAGCCTATCTAGACCTTGCCAAGGCCTTTGACACCATCCCTCACTCTGGAATCATAGATAAACTTACTAAGCTGGGCATTAATCCCTATGTCACCCAATGGGTTGCTAACTGGCTTACTGATAGAACCCACACTGTAAAAGTAGCCAACTCCAAATCCAGCTCCAGACAAGTGACAAGTGGAGTACCTCAGGGTTCAGTCCTGGGACCGCTCTTGTTTGGCATCTACTTCTCTGAAGTACAGGCCAACACTAAGGGACTCTTGATAACAAAGTTTGCCGATGACTGCAAACTGGGAGCCATTATTGAATCCCCAAATGATGTGGATACTCTACAAAAGGGCCTTACAGAAACAGATGCTTGGTGCCAGAGCCATGGGCTCAAGCTCAATGCCAAGAAATGTATAGTTATCCCCTTTGGGAAAAAACATGTATCCGTGAATTACCATATAGGTGGCAGTACACTAAACACCGAAAGTTTGATAAGAGACTTAGGGACACAGGTGAACTGTGGTCTCACCTTCGATAACCGCATCGCCACAACAGTCAAAAAATCCTTCTATGTGGCACACCTCATCACTAAGGGCTTTTCATCCAGAAAAAAAGGAGGTCACTGTCCCACTGTACTCATCCCTCATTAGACCCATTATAGAATACAATGCCCTGTTTGGTATGTACCTCTCAAGACATCTGCAACAACTGGAAAGGCCACAGAAATACCTCACTAAAAGAATCACAGGCCTAAAGCAGATGTCCTACGCTGACCGCCTTAAAAAACTCCAGCTATACTCTGTCGCATATCGTCTACTCAGAGGCGATCTTTTCTTAACATACAAGGCCATGTCAAACCCAGAGCTGTTGGACATGCTACACTTAAAGAAATCCCAATCCCTCAGAGCCACATGCTCCAGGGATCTAAACCTTGTCATCACAATAAACAAAACATGCTGAAGGGATAGGTTCCTGACCCAGAGACTCCCCAGACTCTGGAATAGATTGCCCATACATGTCAAGCAGAGTGCCTCTTTGGTCCTCTTCAAAGGGAACCTTGACGATTGGATGGGAGAAAGCAAATTCACCCCGGGGATCACGTCAGTCGCCCTGTTAGACAGGGGTCCAGGGAAGTAAATAGTGTGGGAAGAAATAGCCAGGGAATTGCTATGGCTAGGCTTGTATAGGCCCTAGGGCTGATATCCTAGTACCAACCTATGAACCTATGAACCTATTATTTTAGTCTTTGTCCAGATTTCATGCACTAAAAGGTTGAGAAGTATGATCCACATTCATATTAGAGGGTTTATGGCTCAGACCAGTGTTGCTCGCCGCAAAACCTCTAATATATGCACACTGCACCTCATTAATATACATGACATGATGCCACACAATGAGCAACATCACGTATATGAAAACACTCTGTGTAGGCTCTGCGAGAACCCTACATGGAGTTTATTGAATCTTGGGGAGCATTCTCTTGTGCGTTTAGTGATTGCAATAAATTGTAAAATAAAAGTACCTAGTTTGGCATAAGAAAAAACCTTGATATAAGCAAATTATAAGACAGAAGCATCATTTGGATATTTACACATTTCCTGGACTTTAAATGAATAAGATCATTTCATTGAGTCAGAGACTTTATCTATATCTAGACTAATCATAGTTAATTATTTATTATTATTATTATTATTATTATTATTATTATTAGTAGTAGTAGTAGTAGTAGTAGTAGGAGTAGCAGTAGCAGTGTCATAATCAGTAGGAATAATAATTATTTTATGCTTTCCTGAGTTTGTCTGTGTAAAATGAAAATAGTCTGAACATCATGTACAATGGTAGGAAGAAATGTGTTTTAATCCACTGGCTAATATAAAGATATGTTTTTAAATCTATTACTTAAAATAGACTTGGAATTGTTATAATCAATATTTAGCAATGAAATTGGTCAAAAGAGGAACAGATAGATGGGTCCTTATCCTGTTTCAGTAGAAGAGAAATCAATGTGTATAGCGGCCTTGCCTATGTAGTAACATAAAGAGTAATCGGGGTGATAAACCCAGTTTCAGGTGAATGTTTCACTGCCAATTGCAGTGATCCTCACACCAGCTGAGGTTCCCTGGCACTGCTCCATGCATTTTATAAGGAACAAGAATTAAATATAAAGCAAAAATCTGGGCAGTTTCTGAAAGCCTAGATAGCTGAGTGGTATGCATCATTAAGGTGTTATATATCATAGGGGTGTGCTTATACATTTCATAGATTACTGTTAAAACCACTACTCATTCACGGGCATCACAGAGAATCATATTCATGTGTAGTATATTTAACGAGGGTCCTGTTTTCAAAATTCAACTGTACATTCTTTCAAGAAAAGTTGTCAATTAATATTAGACAGTATAATGATTTATAATGCACTTTTTTAATGCAAGATCAAGGCATTTACGCAAACAAACAATGTATAAATTGTTCGGTCTTGCTCCAGCTATTAAAATGATTACTATGGTATCCTATGCTATTACAAGATTATATACACTTTAAATGTTTAAACGTTTCATAAAAAAATAAATAAAATAACTAAAAAAGTATAACTGATAAAAAGTTTTGGTACGAATTGCCCCACTTACTCTTTATGTTACTATATCGGAGAGACCGCTATAATAAGGAAATACTGTCAGTGCTATGACACAGACCCATTTACAGACAGTAAAAAAAAAAGTTTGCATTTTTAATTTATAGTATTGCATTACCTGTTAGTAGTTGAAGTACATGCAGACTGTTTTTTGTAAAGAAAGAATTTTGTTTGTGTATGACAAAAAATATGTATTAGTATAATTGCATAAGACACTCATTTTTTCCACAATACTAAGGGCGTATATAAGATGCATGAAATCTGAGACAGGCGCCACACCCTAGTCAGAGTGGAGGTTGTGGAAGGTGGGTTAAGGTTGGAGCACCAAGTGAATGACCAGCACATAGTGAGAAATGACCAGTTGTATTACTTCCATATACATTTTAAACAATCCTCTTATATGCTTACAGTTAAGAATAAAACAATCAAAACATGCATTATTGTCCTGAAGTATATGTACTACATAAATTTGTAATACTGTTATGTTTTTTTTTTCAATCAGGGTTGAATTGAAAGGAACAGAATACATCCTTGAATTGTTATATTTTCCTGTGTGTGTACTGCTTCTGCCTGAACAAAATTCAGACTGTTACATGAATATGCAGTTTAACTAAGCAAACCATGACATGTTAAACTAGAATGTAGAATGAGAGTGTATCTAAAGATTGCAGACAACACCCTGCCACCAAACACAAAAGCTGTGCACACATATAAAAGTATAGCAGTCTGAAGGATGATGCAGTTCTACTACTTATAACTTGCATTATTGGAAATATTAGTACAGTACGAGAATTCAGATATTACTAAATATTTTAACAAACATATACTAAGAAGTACAACAGTGAGTGAAATGCCTTGCATAGTAGTAGTGGTAGTTATATTAGTAATGTTAAGTTAAAAAATGGTTAAATACAGGTAAATAATTGTCTTATATCTTCTTTATCTGGCCAATAATGAGATTGAGTACAACATGACCCAGCAAAGTAGGAGGATTACAAGATTAATTGAAGCCACCACATAAATACATTAATGAAATCAGTTAAATATGGAATACTGACATGTACTATAATTAATGTTACCACAGTAGAGTGCAACATGTAAACTACACCAATAATTCAGTCTTAATATTGTTAAGATAAGAAATATTAACAGTGTTTTTAAGGGGGATAAGGATTAGAGAAGAAATAGTTTTTTTTTGTTTGTTTTTTTTTAGGTTTGAGAGGTGTTTATCTTCTTTGAGTCAGTTTTCAGTGGAGCAGAATGCATTTTAAGTAATGGTTTGCAGATGTGAGAGGTTATTAGAGGAGTAGATGAGAGTGGAATAATCTGTGTATTATATAATGATGGCTTCTTTGGAGGAAATGTGGGGACTGCTAATAAATATATTAATGAGACGGGACCAAGGATGGAAGCTTGAGGAACACTAGTGTGTGTTAACTGGGAGAAAGGAAGAATAAATAAGAAGGGAGACATTTAACAGATTGCATCCTGTAGGAAAGGTAGCTGGAGAACCATTTATATGTAGTGATAGACAGATACAAAGATGACATTTTGGAGAGCAATATGGGGTGAAAATTTGTAGCAAATGCTTTTGAGAGGTCAATGAAGAGAGAAAAGATGAGGCTATTATTATCTCTTGCTTTAAAAATAAAGTCTGTGAGGACTACAAAGGCAGTTGTGATGCTATGTTCAGGGCAAAAGCCATGCTGGGTATGGGAGAGTAAGTTTTCTCAGAGTAAATATTGAAGAAGTTATTTATGCTTGCATTTTTCAAGGATCTTAGAGGAGACATGATAGTGATGGGCCTAAAGTTAATAATTTCTGATTAGTTACCACCTTCAAGAAGAAGAATGGCATAACATTTATTCTGCAGAAATTGAATGTAAAATTCATGTATGGGTCTATTAATTAATATGCAGACTGGTAAAGTTATAGAAGCAGAGGCAATTTGTGACATGTAATCATGGCTTCACAGGTAAAAACCACAATCTCCAAAGCCAAGAGCACAGCATCCATGGGACCTGACAACATCCCAGGCTGCATTCTACATGAACTACAGAATGAACTGGCACGCCACCTAAGCACCATGTTCAATCATAGCTTCACCTCAGGCTTTGTGCCCACTGAATAGCGCACAGTGATGGTTATCCCACTCCACAAAGGGGGAGCCACCACGCACCCTGGAAACTACCATCCCATTAGCCTAATGAGCCTGGTCTGCAAGGCCATGGAACATATCATCATGGAACTTATAAACAAAGACATTGGCAATCTACAGACTCTGGCCCCACCCAGTTTGGGTTTGTAAAAGGCAGATCATGTCTCCTAAACCTGATAGACTTCTTTGAAGCAGTCACCAAAGCCATAGACAAGGGTAAGGTGGTTCACACAGCCTATCTAGATCTCGCCAAGGCTTTCTTGACACCATATAATTAATGTTACCACAGTAGAGTGCAACATGTAAATTACACCAATAATTCACGCTTAATGATGTTAAGATAAGAAATATTAACAGTGTCTTTAAGGGGGACAAGGATTAGAGAAGAAATAGTCCGTGGCAGCTCCCCCTTTCTGGAGTGGGATAATCATCACTGTGGAGTGGGATAACCATCACTCTGGAATTATAGATAAACTCACTAAACTGGTATAAATCCCTGTGTCACAAGATGGGTTGTCAACTGGCTCACTGACAGAAGCCACACTGTAAAGTTGCAGACTCCAAATCTGACTTCAGACCAGTGACAAGTGGAGTACCACAGGGTTCAGTCCATGGGTCATTTCCTGTTTGGTATCTACTTTTCTGAAGTACAGGCTAACACAGAAGGTCTTTGGCTAAAAAAGTTTGCAGATGACTGCAAACTAGGAGCCATAATTGAAACTCCTAACAATGTGGACTTCCTACAAAAAGGCCTCACTGAGACAAATGCCTATTGTCAAAGCCATGGCCTCAAGCTCAATGCCAAAAAGTGCATTGTCATCCCCTTTGGTAAAAACTCTGTACCCATGAGCTACCACATAGGTGGTAGTCTACTTAACACCGAAAGTGTAATAAGAGACCTTGGGACACAGGTGGACAGTAGTCTCTCCTTTGATAATCACATTGCCACAGTGGTCAGGAAATCCTTCTACGTGGCACACCTCATCACAAAAGGTTTCTCATCCAGGAAAAAAAGAGGTCATTATTCCCCTCTACTCGTCACTCATTAGACCCATTATAAAGTACAACACCCCTTTTGGTATGTACCTCACAAGACATCTACAACAACTGGAAAAGTCACAGAAATATCTCAAAAAGAGGATTACTGGCCTCAAAAAGATGCCCTGTACAGACCGTCTCAAAAAACTCCAGCTTTACTCCTTCACATATCGCCTACTCAGAAGCGATCTATGCCTAACATACAAAGCTATGTCAAACCCAGAGCTGTTGGACATGCTCCACTTAAAGAAATCCCAATCTCTCTGAACTACATGCTCTAGGGACCTAAACCTTGTCACCACAATAAACAGAACATGCTGGAGGGATAGATTTCTGTCCCAGATACTTTACCTACTCTGGAACAAACTTCCTACCTATATCAAACAAAGCTCCTCATTAGCACTCTGCAAGAAAAATCTTGATGATTTGATGGGAAATAGGAAATTCACCCCGGGGATTACCTCTGGGGCTCTGCTCGACAGGGACACAGGAAAATAATTTTCTTGGGTGGCGAAAGCTAGGGTACCTTTTTGGCTAGGCTTATATAGGCCCTAGGGCCAATAACATAGTACCTACCTATGAACCTATGTAGATATTCAGAAGAAAGATTATTGAGGGGGAGCAGCATCTAAGAATACTTCATAGATTATTTTATGTAAGAGATTGAAAGTTGTTTAAGGGAGAAGGAAGAGTTTGTGTTAGCAACAGGAGTGACTGTGTTTTTAGAGTTTTGTTGGGAACTTATCAGCTAGTGTAGCTACAAAATCTATGAAGAAGGAATTAAATTTGGAAGCAACTTCAGATGGAGAGTTATAAGGACTTGGGTTTGGAGTACTTGGAATTCCAGGATAGAAAATGTTCTTTATGGAAGACCAACATTTTCTGACATTCTTTTTTTGGTTTCCTTGAGGGGTGAAGTACTATTTTTGATTTCCAGTAGTAATAGTCTTTTTGTGAGGGTGCTAAGCTTCTTGTAGTTTTGTAGGTCTGCGGGGGAGTTACACTTAGTCTATTTCCTCCAAGCTTTGTTTCTGTTATGCATTAGGGTCCTGATTGAGTGAGATAGCTAAGGTACATGATTGGATTTTTCCACTTTTTCTTCTACTGGGTGTAAAGCTGTTGAGAGTATTAAGGAATATAGGATTACATTTTAAGAATGTTTCATCTAATGGTAAGGAGTACAGAATAGACCAGTTACTGGATTGTAACATGTTGTTGAATTTTTGGGGTTGAAGTTTGTAAGGTTACAATATTCTTTAAAGAGGAAATGATGTGTATGGCATAAAACTAGTCTATTAACAGTAATAGGAAGATGGTCACTAAGGGAGTCCTGGAGAGTACAGGGAGAAGTATAGTATTTAGGAGCAGGGACACATTTCCAGTCTAGGATGGAGCCAGTGTTTAAAGCTGGGTTAGGGCAAGTGGGAGAATTAATTAACTGAGAAAATCCATAAAGTTTAATGGAATTGGAAGGATAGTCAGTTGTTAGTGCTTGCCAGACAATGCTGACATCACCAAGTATAGCTATATCAAACAATATAATAGTATATGTCCAGTGAAGGATGCCTTCTAGAATACGGGATATTATTTTTTGGGGAAATGTATAAAGCAATCATACATAGTATTTTGTGGATGCTTATTTTAAAGTTGAAAATTATGAGCTCAAAAAGGGAGAAATTAGGAGTAGAAATGATTGAAGGAGAGATGATAAGTTGGTTAGTGAAAAGAATGATGACACCACCAGCTTTTTATTTATTCTGTCAGAATATATAATGTTGTCATGGGGAGGGGTGAGGATCTCAGAGTCTTTTATATGTGGCTTATGCCATGTTTCTGTGGGGCATACAATATCTGTGGAATAAAGAGAAATTCAGGAATATAACCCAGTTACTTTATTGGCAATGCTATGAATATTAAAGGAGTAGATTTTCAATTGTTTTTAAGATGGTGTTGTGGTGGAAGAAAGAGAGGATACAGATGTTAGGGTGCATGTCAGATAAACGAAAACACAACCTGTCGAACACTCAAATGAGCGAATATCGTAACATCAAAATTTGTACACCCCCCCACTAAATATATATTCCTATTCTGAGGTTGCACTACAGTGAGGAAAGGGCAAATATCCCACTCTTCACTGTACTGCAATCCCAAAATACCACTTCAGATGTTATAATTATTCGCTCGTATGAGAATTCGAGAGATTGCGTTTTCGTTTATCTAAAGTAGACCCAGATGTTATAGGTCCAGGACAGGGTGGATATTACCAGAGAAAGAGAAGTTAGAACTTAACAGATAAAATAGTGAATGTTTAGTTATATCAGTGTTAGGTTTATATTGTTTCTGAGGAATGGAAAAGGTATATAATATTCTATATTTGAAGAGAAGGGTGGGGGTTAGTTTAATTAGATTGGAAGTTATGAGAATTGTATAAGGGTGGCGAGTATAGATACTAGAGTGAGGAAGAATGGGAAAAAGTAGAAAAAGTATGATAGAAGGGATAGGAGTGGTATAGCATATGAGGCTGGTTAGAAGGAAAAGTAGTGCTGTTAGTATGTGGAGTAAGAATATTTTTGAATGGTAGTAAAGGATTTAGGGAATATAGTAGTAGATAAGGTAAGAGTATTTAACTTGAGTGTTGAGAAGTAAAGGAAAGGATAATTTGTGTTGAGTTTAGGAAAGATGGGACAAAAGACAGGAATAAAGGAGTAAACTGTAACAGAAGAAAGAGATGTTACAGAGCTTAGGTTAAGGTGTTAGGAAAAGAAAGTTAAAGTTAAAAGGGTATTGTATAGGGAAGCAGTGAAGAGCATGTTTATATTTATTGGAGGAATAGTGTAAAGAAATGAGAGGGGGAGAACTGGTATAAGGAAGAGCCAGACAAGATGAAAGAGTAAGAATGGGAAGAAGTTCAAAATAAGGGAATTAGATATAGGTAAGAGATGATATAATAGCTAGTTTTAATTGCGATGGGTTTATTGTAACAGGAAGGGGAAGGACTAATAGAGGAAGAGGTGCATATGTTATTTAGGTATAAAAGTAGATTAATCAGGGATAGGAGGATATTGGGGGTAGGGTAGGGTAGGATAGGGGAGTGAAGTGATCCTGAGTGCATTGAGGGCAAATGGAGTGGAGCTGTAACATCCCTCACCAACCAAGCACCTGTAGAAGTTCACAGAAAAATAATCTATTTGACTGTACAGCATGAGTGAAAAGAAGGGACAAAGTTAAAAAGGTAATTAGGTAAAAATAAAAATCTAGTTAGCTAAGAAAGTCTCAGCCATTTGTCATCCCCAAATTTTTACTCTTAGCTTTAATTCTTTCATAATAATTTTAATACACTGCAAACTGTCTTCTATATCAGCAAACTTTCTACTAATCCCTGGGAGATAAATAAAACTGATATGATTAGATCTAGTTAACTTGTTCAACATAAAAGCTAACATACACCCTAGGCAATAAAGAACAGAAATGTAATATAACTTTTCCCAACCTAATAGATACCTTATGCTTTAATATTTTCTGACATTCAACATTCAAAGATTTAATTTCCGACAGTAATTCTGTATTTTCCTTGTGCATTTTTATCTTTATCAGTCTTGTCTTGTACATCAATTAACGATTTATCCCATTTCTCTCTTTTATTCTTTAATTATAATAGCACTTTACTATACTTCCGAAAAAATACGCATTCATTGAATCACATAACATTCCCTCACTTACTTCTCTGAAATAATATGATTCATAAATTGCTGAATTTCCAAAAAGGAGACACTCCTTAAAGTTCTTTAACTTAGGAATATGTGCGGGAAGCCTAAAAACAAAATTTCTTTTGATTACTAATGAGAAAATAATAGTGTTGTGGTCAAAGATTGGAAAAGTATTTATTTTAGCCAATTCCAGCTTTGGTACTAAATCACTGAAAATGTAAACCCAATCAATTTTGGGTTGAGTTCCAAGCCTATAAAAATAGTGGGTAGAAAATAAAGACTTTGCTTCAGTGAATCATTAATATTAATTATATTAATTAGATTGCTAAGGTTAGAAAAGGTTAAGCTGATGCAGATATCCTGGGATTATTGGTGGTGTTTTTTCTTTAGTGTTAATAATACAGTTAAAATCATCAGTTATAATAATAGTGCCTTACATTAGTGAAGTGAGGTAATCCAGGTATTTTCAGAAAACCATAGGGTCAGTTCTCAGATACAATACATGCTAGCAAAAGTAAATATCCTCATTTCATATTCAGCAAGTAGTTTAACTTCTCATATATAGCACATGTTAGCCAAAGTAAATTTCCTTTTTTATATTCAGTAACGTACCTTGGCAATATTTTACTTTTGGACTCACCAGAATGTGCGGCAGCAAGCTCCTCCCACATTTGACATTGGCAGACATTTTAATTACACTATTATACTTCTTATTTATTAAGAAGTAAACAAGTTGCTCTTAGGGAGACGAGCGTTTAAAAGCACAGGCAGTGTAGCATCCAACAAGGGGTGCGGGGGGGCCAGCCCCTTTGCAGGATTTGTTTAGCCATCATTCATTGAAATTAAGTCAGTAATGTCTGGCATTATAGTTTCAGATTTTTGTTTACTTTCACATATTGAAATTTTTACTGTTTATAAAATAAAATATTGAATAACATTTTAACAAAAAGTCCCAACCAGTACCCTTAGCTGACCATCCAAACAGGATGACAATCAAATCAGCACTGCCCATATCTGTGGAAACTGAGATGGTAAGTTCTACCTTTGCCATCACAAACTGAATTGATAACTTTGGGCATAACAATACATATATCTATAGAATTACAGTTCATCTTAATTTTCTTTAAAAAATAAATCAGATAAAACTGACTAATCTCTTTTATTTAACATAAGCATTTCTGTAAGACTCCAGCTTCTTGTAATAAGGCAACACAAATATTACATAATTTCAGACACTTAAAGAGGCAGTCCTTTTTATCACTACTGTTAAGTCCATTTACATTTAGAGAACATTTTGAAAAGATTATTTTATGATGGTAAGAAATGTGAAACTTTTGAGAAATGTTTCATATGTACATAAGACAAACATGCACAAAAATACAAGGAATTTAAAAGCATGCTCTAATAAACCCTATAATACCCATTGTAAAAATAATATAACTCTGTAGACAAAAAATATACTACTAGAAAGAAAAGATGAAACTATATTACAGAAAACACTCTTCTTCCCTATGGAACACATTGTTCCCAGCCTGGATTAAATCAGTATTTGAATTAACTTTCTAAACCAGTGATACATGAATGCCAAAGCAGAAATCTGGTAAGCAACATAAAAATAATTTAAGAGGCATAAGGGAAACACAAGATAAGTGGCATTAGAAATACAATTCCATCCTAAACATACAAGAAAACAAAATTAATAAACAAGAATAATTAAGATTTATAGATGTTGCTTCTTTTTAGGTAAGTACAGTAAATATGAAGAATACTATGTTACATTCTCTGACCTGTCTGACCATTAATTAAGGAGTGTATGGTTTTGATGTTAATACCACAATAGCAGAATGTATTTAGTCAGTTGACATAATGGTTACAGTCTCTGACTTCAAAACACAGGGTACAAAGTTTGATGTTGACCTCTGGCCAATGCCTATTTGGAGTTTGCATGTTCTCTACGTGTCTCTGTGGGGGTTCCTCTCTCCTCAAAAAAAAAAAAAAAAAAAAAAAAACATGCTGAGTCTTTCCATTTCAATTTCACCCAAAATGGAGTTCAGGGCAGCAGTACAGACTCTAGATGATGCCCTGTAGGAGGAAAGGTTGTACAGATCAGCCACTTTGGGCATCTACTGTGGTGTGCAGTATCCTCAAGTTAGGAGAACATGGATCACAGACTGCATGCTGTGGTGGGACTAGCCACTCGCCGGTGGAAAAAAAAAAGACCCTAGGTGATCCGGTTGGGTTGACTGATGTCACCAAATGGGCACAGGCATGTGTATTTGCCAGTGATAAATAAGCTGAGGAGTCAGCCTACTCCAACCTACACCAGGGAATCATGCTAATGTTGGGAGAGCTGTGTGTTCTGATATTGACCAATATTGTCCAGCATGTGCCTGCCATAAAGCCCAACAGCCCTGGGTCAATAAACTACTGGTCAGCTGGTGTCCAATTGCCCAGCCTGGGTTACCTGGGATAGCTCTGTTGAGTAAAAGCTGGATGTAAAATCAATCAACCTGCAAAACATGAGCTAAGAATTACTACACTTAATGTGCATTCATAGACAGGTCAGAGGTTAGGGGTTGAAGACATAATGATGAGTAGGAGCGTGGAAATCCTATGTATCCAGGATACAAGATGGAAGGGTAGCGCAGCAAAGCCCATTACATACATGTATACATACAGATATTTCAAGCATGGGCATTAATGCACTTTTAGCCTGCCAATATACCAAAACAGTTGTTCCCATAAGGAGAGTCCTGGCTGTTCTTAAAACTATCTAAACTAGTGTTTGCTTTAATGTTATTTGGTAGTCTGTTCCCTGCATCAGCTGCTCTCTCAGCAATTAGTACACTTTTCTTTCCTACAGAATCTTCTACATAGGTTGTCTGATGATTCTCTACTGCTTTTTGATAACCTCAAACATTCCCAGAGGTAGTTATCTCTGAGTCTATATCAGTTTGTCAAGTAGTCTATTCTGCAAATGACTATTTGTTGAACCCACTTAAGAGAAATGTCATTTTAGTGAACAAGCATTTCAGCAAATTTTTTCACAGGGAAAAAATAGTGGGTCATCTACCATCCATAACAAACACTGCACATTTTAAAACTCCCAATGTTGGGGGCTGCGCACCCCACACCCCCATAACTAGATAAACCAACTCTGAGATCTCACTACAGTGGGGAAAGGGGCAAATTCCTGATGATTGCCAACTACTTCCTTTCCCTGTGAAAAAATTAGCTGAAACGATCATTCTCTAAAATGATGTCTCACTTAAGTGGATTCGATGAATAGTCATTCGCTGAATAGGGTCTTCGATAAAGAGATATAGACCCATTGTCTCTAAATGCCCTATATAACTAAATAAGATCTCCTCTTAAATATCTATATGAGACACCGTAGAAGTTCATGTATTCTAGTATTTCAAATAACTTACATTTTAACATCCATGTATGCCCTTAGTATAGTTCTGCTGTACTCTTTCAAATGTACTCATGCTTGTTTACTTATAAGGTTTCCATATGCTATTTCAAACTCGAGTTTGGGACTAATGTAATTAATGAACAATGAATTTATAAATCTTTTTATGCAACCTATAGTTCTATAACTATCATTAACCAGTGAGTTCATATGGTTATAAAAACTCAAAGCTGGATCTACCCATATACCTAGGCCCCTAAAAGAATCTACAGTTTCAATTGCTGGTCCTGGTGTATCTACTTCTCAGGAGAAGGACAAACTAGAAATTGTGTGAGAATTGCGGTGAAGGACAGTCTTCAGAAGGCAGTGAGGGATATAATCAGAATTACTGACAGACTCGTGGCAATCAGAATCCAGCCTAATGGTAGGGCAATATTCATAATCTAAGCCTATGCCCCACAGCAGGGTTGTGATAGCAGTTGTAGGGCCTACTAGATAAAGCAAGACAACATGGAATTGTATTGATAATGGGTAACCAGATGCACATATTGGGATAGATAGCACAGTATATGAGGACTGCCTTGGTCCACATGGGTGAGCAAACAAGAATAAAGGGGAGGCCACTCTAGACTTCTGCATAGCAAATGGCTTGTTTGTAGCCAATGTAAGGTTCAAAAAAGAGAGACAGTCACAAGATCACATACAACAGTGGCCAACATGCAACTCAGGTAGATCTTTCTCCTAGTAATGAAAAGGTAATGGGGATAGAATCAGTGATTGCAAAGTCATTCCCAATGAAACAGTCAACCAACAGTATAAAACACTGATTACCACAATCATCTGCAAGTAGTGGTCAAAAAGGCTATAAGTTTAACACACACCAGGCTGAAGACCTGAAATTTGACTGGTGAGACACCACAGGTAAATGAATTAGTCAGGGCTCTAGCACCTCAAAGAGAAGAATAAATAGATGGAGATGAAGAAGAATGGCAGCACCTCAAAACAGCATATGTGAGGATTACAGAACAAATATGTGACTGAGTCGGGTATGGAAATAAGGTAGATAAAGAAAGCTAGTGGTGGAATGCAGAAGTCCAGGAAGTCATTAAAAGAAAGAATGAGTACAGGAAAATGTGAGATACTGAAAAGACAAACCAGGCTAAAAAATAATATTGGTTGGCTAACAAACAATCTAAGAGAGGAGTTGTAATACCAAAGAACAATTCATCAGAGGCACTTTACCAGCTTCTGGCTGGAAGGTGACTCAGCATTTGACACAAACAGCTATGTCAGGTTGCAAGGCAAAGTCAGAAAGATAAAGAAGATAGTCAGACACCCTTCCTAAGGGATGCCAGCAACAACCTTCAAACCAGTCCGTAGACTTAAAGGCTGATGAGAGGAGTACTTCCAGCAGCTTCTGAATGAAGAAACCCCCACAGAAGCTGTACTGCCTTAGGCACAGCCTACAATGAGAGAAGAGGAGGAGCCCATCATAGAAGAAGTAAGAATAGCACTAAAGAAAATGAAATCAGGGAAAGCAGCAGGCTCAAATGAGGTTAAAGCAGATATGATAAAGATGTGGACTACATTAGCAAACAACTCATAGGGAACAGATCAATAAAGCTGCTGTATGCAGACAAAGTGGCATTACAGACAGACTCTGAACAAAAACTTCTGCAAAGGATAGTGGAACAGAATGCAAAACTGAAGAGACACATGGGATAAATCTGAGTACAGATAAGACAGTTGTAATGGCAGCAAACAAAGGAGATCAGAAGAAGCTGGGAATTGAGATAGCAGGGCAAATAGTGGAACAGGTTAACAGCTTCAAGAATTTGGATTTGGCTGGTTGAGGAGAAGGTAAATTTGAATGGGAGGTCAAAGGTAGAACCAGAGGGGCTGCAGCCACATAGCACATAGTATCGGGCATAGTGTATGACAGAAGAATGCCAAAGAAACTGAAAAGAAAGGTGTACAAAACAGTGATACAACCAGTACCACTGTATATTATAGACACCAGAAAAGTAAAGGTAGAGCAATTGATGAAGCTAGAGGTGAGGAAGATGAAGTCCCTGAGATGGGTGGTAGGATGCACACTGTGTGACAGATGAATAAATGAGGACATAAGAGCAGAAGTCAAAATAACTCTAATGGCAGAAAAGATCAAAGAGAAAACATTACAGTGGTTTATGCACATGTGCAGGAAAACTGACGATAATAGATTAAATGTTGTTAGGGTGTTTTTTGCCTTTGTAGTTTTACTGTCTACAGTGCTTGATCATCATGCAATCTCTTGTTCATTCCCTTCTCTCACTTCCTGTTCTACTATTTAATCTAAATACAGTTGACAAACATTCTCCATATATACTCTTCCCTACTTCTTTTAACTTATTTCTCATCTTTTTCTTTTTGTCTCTGTGTACAGTAGTGGTAAATGTAAGTCACCTCCCTTTAATGAATCTTCAGCCTAAAATATCTGAATTATCCCTGATCAAGTGTACCATGCTGGTGTGAATAACAATTGAAACTCTCCTGCATAGTATGTTTCTCACTGTAATTCCCCTGTGAATACAAACAAGTGAGACAAAATAGTATAGTTTTACTTCTAGCCTGTTTTAATGGCTAGTAAATAAAATACTGTAAGGCTTGCACACTACTGATTTCTTTTGCTGTCCCCTTTTATCCTATACTCAGCTACATTTTGTGACTTTTACTGGCTCAAGTACCTGACACTAGCCCTTATTGCAAGTATTAGATCTGAACGTTCTTCATTTTCCCCTCTACCCTTTCACACCCACCTGTTTCTGGATTTCTCTGGTCAAATTACAAGCATAAAAAAGAAATACATAATAAATCCCCATAGGTTGGTAATGGACTCCTAAGATATTGGCTTAAGAGTGTGAAAATACTGACCTTTAATTTCAGTGTAACTAATTTTTTTTTCACTTCAAAACATATGGCCAGGACCAAGTGTGGGGGTTCAACCCACTCTGTTTTCCCTCTGCTTTGTTCTAGGCTCACTCTGCTCCCCTACCCTACCCCCATTCACACCCACCCCCACCCTCCTTAAATTTATAGCTATCCTGACCACACCCTTTGCTCACCTCACTTCTCACCATCTGTTAATCATCATTATCTATGCCCATACCCCATTTAACCTCTTAACACTCCATCCTCTTAAAGTAACCTCCCCTATTCTCTTTCTATTCCACTCAACTACCTGCTGCTCCTCAACACGTAGTCTTCCTATATCCAACCACTCCTTCACATACTAGTTATACCACCAAGTATAACCACCTTAATATCTCACAGTTAAAAACTATCACAATAATAACCTCCGTTCTATGTATTCTTACTCATGCTTTCCATACCACCTCTTACCATTCATACCACATTACAAACTATTCTTCTCCAACTCTACCTTACACATTTACCCTTTATCAGTATAACATAATTTCCCACATCACCCCTCAGCTTTTCAATTCTTCCAAAACACTAGTATTTACTTTTAGGCATATTCACACCCACACCTCAGTTTGCAACCTATACAAATATCACAAACTGCTATCTAAACTAAGCGTCCTTCTACTCCACTCCTTCACCAAGATAAAATGCCAAGCTGACATTTACCCCAACCCAGGCCCCACACTTACCACACCCCACCACCCCAAGACTCCCTCTCATCCACACCTCATCCAACTAATCTTACCCCCTCCAATTCCTTGCTCCTCTATCCACCACCAAAATGATGCCACTCTGATCTATTCATAACCAGTTTCAACCTTAGAAGCACAATAAACAAAGTTCAGGAATTCCGTGCTACAATAGCCCTATATTCCACAAACATAGTTGTGATGACTGAAACCTGGCTAAAGTCTCATATAAAAATAAGGAAATACAGTTCCAAACAGGTACAGCATAATCAGGTTAGACAGGTTAGCCAAGTGGGGTGGTGGTTTTGCCATCATGTTTAAAAACTTACTCAAAGTGGTACAACTAAACTCCACTCCTCCAGACCTCCTCAACTCTGAAATAATAACTACATGTCTAGAAATCAACTCCCATAAGTTGATAATTCGTATGGCCATATACCTTCCCCCACTAACAATGTCCCTACCATAGAAAATATTCTCTGCTGGGCTTCTACAGACTACTCTTAAGAAACAATAATTCTAGGACACTTCAACCTAGACTGGTTTATCTGTTCTTCCAAAAATCCCACCAACTTCTGTCAAACCATTAACTATCTCACTTGTATAGATAAACACACTAAACAGCTATCTATACTAAACTGGATTTTGATATATAATCCCAATATAATTTATGAAGCTGGCTGCCTTCCAGGTACCGTGAGCAATCACTCTCCAACCTTTCTTCTTAGGAAAAAGATGCACACAGTTAACAACATCTCATACAAACACATACATAACAAAAAAAAATCTCCCCCTTTATTTTCAATACACTAATACAGCAATATGACTGGTCACCATTAAACATCCTGCAGTTAGACCTCTCTGTGCAATATTTTAATAAGGCATTCCTTGAAATACTTAATAGCTCAGCTCCCATTAGAAAAATTTGCACCAAATCCAAACAACTACCATGGTTATTAAAAGAGACTAAACTGCTCCTCAACCAAAGGGATAGAGCCTGGACTCTTTACCATAATGATAGAAACAAAGACAACTTAACCTCCTACAAACAGCTAAGAAATCAAGCCAAAAAAAAACAAATCAAAAAAGACAAGAAAACATACTTCCAAACATGTCAGCAAAAACACCAAAACAACCCTCAGAAATTCTGGCAAGTCATTAACCACCTCCTAAACCCAGGAAAACCTACAACCCCTGAACCATCAACCAGCAACATGAGAGTTTATAGCTACTCAAGTCAATACCCAAGTATATCACTCTATAACTTCCTTGCTAAATAACAGTACAAATGCTCCTCTATCTATACCCAACCCCACTGAACACAACCCTAATTCTTTCACTCTTAAGCCAATCCAAACTAGTTACATAAGAAAGCTCCTGAATAAATTAAAACCCTGTTATTTTGCAACTGATCAACTGTCCAACAAATTTCTGAAACTTGCCACTTCAACCATCTTCTACCCAAAATCTATTCTGATCATTCGCTCTATGTCTGAACAGTATGTTCCTCTCCTCTGGAAAATATGCCATATCATACTCCTCCACAAAGGTGTCCCTTCCACTGACCTTTCGAATTACTGACCAATCACCATTCTGTCTCCGTTATCCAAAATCTTAGAAGAATGCATTCATCAACAAGTTCTTGTCAACCTCCTTAAGAACAGCCTCTTATCCAATACTCAACATGGTTTCCAAACTAGACATAGTACTAATACTGCTCTCAGAAGCTTCACAAACTCTGTTAATCGCTTCAAAAATAATGGGATCTCACCTCTGCAACCTTCTTTGATATGTCTAAAGTTTTCTACACTGTGTCACATCAAATTCTCCTCAATAAGCTCACTTCTTATAATCTCAGCACAACATCCCTAACCTGGTTTCTCAGTTATCTCTCTAAACATCAACAAGCACCAAATGTGATAACAGACTCCCCCCTTCTGCCTGTCACTGTTGGAGTCTCTCAAGGCTCCATCCTCATCCCTCTCCTTTTTATCATATTTAACATTAACCTCAGTACCACCACTAAACTTATTTCTATCATTCAATATGCTGATGATGCCTCTCTCATCTGCTCCTCCCCGTCCATTAAGGAACTACTGGAGAAAACACAAAATGCCCTCCAAGATATAGAAAACTACCTATCTGACCATCAGCTCATTTAAACTCCAAAAAAAATTAAGCTTATGGTCTTTAGTTCTACTAGTGCAAAAAACACCCCATCCCCTCTTGCCATCTATTCCTCCCGTGGAACAAAAATCGAACCAGTCGAGCAAACAAAGCTTCTAGGTGTCACAATAGACAACTATCTAAAATTTACCAAACATATAGTGCTAACAATCAAAAAAGTCCATATAAAACTTGGTGCACTCTATAGGGCAAAACCCTGCCTAACTAGTTGCATCAGAACATATACAGCCAGATCCCACCTCCTATTTATCCTAATTTACTGTTCCCAAATCTTTACAAACCTATGTAAATCAGATTTGTATAACCATGAAACTTATTACAATAAAATAGCCAAATTCACAGCAAACTTACCTCATAAATCACATCACTGCATTGATCTTCACCATCTTAACTGGATCGAACTTCCCAACTTACTGTCTCTTAACCAGTTAATAATCACTCATATAGTGTCATCTACAATCCTATTACCAATCCTGACTATTAACCCACTCTCTTTGACCTTGTCCAACCATATACTAAGCTTAGGTCCCTTAGATCATCTCACAAATTAATGATTAACACAACTAAATCTCTCAACTTTCATGGCGACTCCTTATATTCACTTAAAATGGCCAAAACCTGGAATTCTCTTCCACAGCATATTCTAACTAATCCTGATACTCACAATTTCAAACATCTACTAAAAGAACACTTCTGTAAACAATGACTATGTTCCTGCACATCCCAGGCTAATCCCACTTCTCTCTAGACTCACCTCTTCACTTTCTCTCAATAGGTTGCCTTGCAGCGCACCCTAGCTATAA